>NC_052155.1:78452268-78603832 GCF_902713615.1 Scyliorhinus canicula | reverse complement strand
CCCCCCTGGCTAGGACCCCTCCTAGCCGCGGTGTATCCACCATCGTACTCCCGAGAGTCAGCTGGTTTTCGCTGACCCGGCTGCCCCTGCCACACTCCAACTCCTCCCGATGTGGGGGGGGAGGGGCCTCCCCCCCCCCCCGCCATCCCTCTCTGACCCCGCTTCAGCGCGGGAAAAGCCGCCATTGCTGGCCACACCCCACTCTTCTCTCCTCCCCCTTCCTCCGTCCCGCGCGCGGGAAACAGGGGAAAGCCCGCGCTTTCGCCCGGCCACACCCTACCCCGCCATCTTCAATTCCACCCCCGTCCCCATCCAAGCCCATAAAAAAGCCCCCTTAAAACGAGAGGAAGAAAAAAGAGAAAAAGAAAACACGCATAACCAACTTGCACCCCCCCCCGTCCCGCCTCCCCAACTTAACAATATAACAATATAAATAACAAATCTCAAATAAATACATAAATACATAACTATGCCTGCATAACTAAATAACTACCCCATAATAACGTATTTAACCATCACCCTCCATCGAACAGAACAGTAACCATAACCCTTAAAGAACAGATCAAAAAACAGTAAAAAAGCCCCCCCTACAACAACAATAATTAAGGGAAGTTGGCAACGGGAAGAGACACACAAAAAGGAACAAAGAAACCCCCCATAACACAAGTTTCAAAGAAACCAAACGATCCATCAACTTTAACCAAGTTCCGACCTGGCCTAAGAAAGACATGGGCCACTTGATCAGTCAAGGGTACTCGGGCGGCCTCGACCGCCGGCGTTCCCAAGTTCTAGTTCAGGTCCAGCTTTTCCTCCCGAACAAAAGTCCATGCCTCCTCTGGGGTCTCAAAGTAATGGTGCTGGTCCTTGTAGGTGACCCACAAACGCGCTGGCTGCAGCATTCCGAACTTGATCCTCTTTGCGTGCAGCACCGCCTTCGTCCGGTTAAACCGGGCCCGCCGCTTTGCCACCTCCGCACTCCAGTCCTGATATATCCGCACCGTCGAATTCTCCCATTTGCTGCTTTTCTCCCTCTTGGCCCACCTCAGCACTTTCTCCCGATCACAGAAACGCTGGAATCGCACCAGCACCGCCCTCGGGGGCTCGTTCGTCCTAGGCCGCCTAGCCATGACCCGATATGCTTCTTCCAGCTCCAGGGGCGATGGACCGGCCCCCTCTCCCATCAGGGAGCTCAGCATCTCCGCTACATATTTCGGGAGATCAGGCCCCTCCAGGCCTTCTGCTAGGCCCAGGATCCTCAAGTTCTTCCGCCTCATTCGAGTGTCCAGCTCCTCAAAGCGGCTCTGCCATTTCAGGTGGAGTGCCTCGTGCACCTCCACCTTTCCCACGAGGACCGTGGCCTCCTCCTCCCTTGCAGTCATCTCCTGCTGCAGCTCTCTTATCGACGCCTCTTGGGTCGCCTGGGCCCCCATCAGCCTTGTGGTCGTCGCGTTCATAGACTCTAAGAGTTCCACTTTCAGCTCCGTAAAACACCGGAGGAGAGCGGCCTGCTGCTCCTCCGCCCATTTTCTCCAATCTTCTAGTGCGCCACCGGCCGCCATTTTGGTCCTCTTCCCCCGCTTTTTCCGGGGAGCTGCTGCCGCTTTTTTTGTCGCCCCACTCCGAGTACCGACCATAAAGTTGGTCTCACTCTCCTCAGGGAGCCTTCCCCCACCGGGATTCGTCTTTACAGTACCGTCGGGGCCCTCCAATCGGCCCTTAAACACCTTTGTCGCAGGAGCTGCCAAATGTGCGACTTAGCTGGTCATAGCCGCAACCGGAAGTCCCAGTAAAAATAGTTAAACAAAAAATAAGGTGGTGAAAAGGCATATGGGACATTGGCCCTTATCTGTAGAGGCATAGATTACAAAAGCTGGGAGGTCATGTTGGAGTTGTGTAAAACTTTGGCGAGGCCATAGCTGAAATACTGTGTGCACTTCTGGTCGCCACGTTATAGGTAGGATGTAATTACCCTGGAGGCGGTGTGAGAAGATTCACCAGGATGTTGCCTGGGATGAAAAATTTAAGTTATAAAGGGAGATTGAATAGGCTGGGTTGTTTTCACTGGAGCAGAGAAGACTGAGGGGCGTACAAGATTATGAGGAGCATGGTTAGGGTGGATATGGAACAGCTGTTTCCCCGAGTTGAAGGGTCAAGGTGAGGGATAGGAGGTTTTGGGGGTGGGGGTGGGGGAAAATCTTTTTTTTTTTTTACCCAGAGGGTGGAGATGGTCTGGAATGCGCTAACCGGGAGGTTGGTAGAGGCGGGTTTCCTCCCATCCTTCAAAATGTACCTGGATGCGCATTTAATATGTCTTAACATTCAAGGCTTGAACCAAGTGCTGGCAAATGTGATTAGGTAGGTCGAGCAGGTGTTTTTCATGTGTCAATGCAGACTCGATGGGTCCAAGGGCCTCTTCTGCATTGTATTTTGTGTGATTTTGTGATGTAGTTCAATCCGAAACTGGGGACTCTAAACAAAACAAAGGAAACTGCGAATGTATCGGGGTAACTGGCAATGGTAGATTGGGAAACTACATTAAAAGGTATGACGGCAGACAGGCAATAGCTAGCATTCAAAGAATTAATACATGGTTTGCAACAAAGTTACATTCCTTTGAGGTACAAAACCCATCACGAAATGTGATCCAATATGGTTAACAAGAAAAGTTAAAAATTGTATTCGATCAGAGGAAGAAGCTTATAAAGTTGTCAGAGCAAGTAGTAAGTTTGAGGTTTTAGAATTCTGCAATGGAGGATCAAAAAACTGATAAGGGAAGAGAAAATAGAATGAGAATAAACTAGCAAGAAATATAAAAATAGATTCTAAAAGCTTCTATAGGTAGGTAAAGGAAAATATTAAAAACGACAAATGTGGGCTCCCTTTAGGCAGAGACAGGAGAATTTATAATGGAGAATAAGGAAATAGAGGAACTAAACAAGTACTTTGTCTGTTTCCATGGAGAAAAATACAAAAATCCCCTGAGATACGAGAGAACCAAGGGACTAGTGGGAATGAGTAACTGAAAGAAATTATTATTGGTAAAAATGTAGTAGTAGAGAAATTAATGGGACTAAAAGTTGATAAATCCCTTGGATCATCTTGGGTAGCTATTGATGGAAGTATTGGTGATCATCTTCCAAAATTCTATAGATTCTGGAACAGTTCCTGCAGTTTGGAAGGTAGTAAATGCCGCCCAACTATTTAAGAAGGGAGGGGGAGAGAATATATGGAACGGCAGTCCTATTAGCTTGATATCAGTAGAATGGAAAATGCTAGAGTCATTTATGGGTTAATGAAAGGGAAATATGTTTGACAAACCTGATCATGTCTTTTGAGAATGTAATGAGCAGAGTAGATAAGGGGGAGCCAATGGATGTGATGTATTTTTATTTTCAGAAGGCTTTCGAGAAGGTCCCATATAGGAGGTTAATAATTAAAATTACAGCAAATGGAATTAGGGATAATATCCTGGAATTGATTGAGAATTGGTTAACAGACAGAAAACAAAGTAGAAATGAACAGGTCATTATCAGGTTGGTAGACTGTGGCTAGTCGGGTACTGCAAGGATCAATGCTTGGGTCCTAGCTATTCACAATCTATATCTATGATTTGGATGTGGGGCCAAATGTAATGACACAAAACTAGATGGGAACGAGGTCTGAAGAGCACTCCATGGGAAAAAAGCTTCATGGGAATTTAGACAGACTAAGTGAGTTGGCATGGACATGACAGATGGAATATAATATGGAAAAATGTGAAGTTATCCACTTGGATAGGAAAAGCAGAAATGCAGGATATTTCTCAAATGATGAGAGATTGGGAAATGTTAATGTCCAAAGGGACCTGGGTGTCCTTGTTCAAAACTCTCTGAAAACAAACTTGCAGGTGCAGCAGGAAATTAGGAAGGCAGATGGTATGTTGGCCTTTATTACAAAAGGATTTGAGTAAAGGAGTAAATAAGTCTCGCTGCAATTATTTAAAGTCTTGGGGAGACTGAATCTGGTGTATTGTGTACAGTTTTGGTCTCCAACGTAATGGAAGATATACTTTCCTTAGATGGAATGCAATCACGGTTCACCAGATTTCTGGGATAGCAGGATTGTCCTGTGAAGAGAGATTGGGAAAACTGAACCTATATTCTACAGACTCTAGCTAGAGTTCAGAAGAGTGAGATCTCATTGCAGCATCCAAAATTCTCAAAGGGTTCGGTAGAGTAGATACAAGAAGGATATTGCCCTGACTATGGATGGGGGCCTAGAACCAGGGGACAGTCTGCATATAAGAGGTAGGCTGCTTGGAACTGAGATGAGGAGGAATTTCCGAGCAGTGAATCTTTGGAAATTTCAACTTCAGAGGGCTGTGGAGGCTCAGTCATTGAGTATATTCAAAACCGAGATGGATAGATTTCTAGATATTAAAATATATCAAGGCAAATGAGAATTATGGCTTTGGGTTAGATCGACCATTGGGCGGTATGATGGAGCAGTGGTTAGCACTGCTGCTTCCCGGCGCTGAGGACCCAGGTTCAATCCCATAGCTGGATCACTGTCCGTGTGGAGTTTGCACATTCTCCCCGTGCCTGCGTGGGTCTAACCCCCACAACCCAAAAAAATGTGTAGGGTAGGTGAATTGGCCACACTAAATTGCCCCTTAATTGGGGAAAAACGAATTGGGTACTTTAAATTTATTTTAAAAAAGATTGATCATGATCTAGTTGAATCGCGGAGTAGGCACGAGGAGCCAAACGGCATGATGCTCTGTTCATCTCAGAGAGTGAATGTTTTAAAGAATGTATGCTTGCCTTGTTTCAATGCAGTGAAACAGAAAAGAAAACAACATTGGATCAGGCGTTCAGAGGCGTCCTTGAAGAAAAGATTGTAAGTCTCAATGGAATTTTGTTATATATGGCAGAGTGAGATATTTCTCTTAGAATTTTAGGTACTGCATGTAATGGCAATGACTATGAAATAAACACTAATGGAGTTAAGAATGAACTGAGCAGTCAGAAAGAACTTACTTCGTGTCATGTGGTATATTTATCAATTATGGTAAATTGGTTGCTTTCGGCTTCATGGCATAAATGTGTATCAAACTTAGAAGGACTTGTGACAGAAGAATGAAGTATCGGTGACGCCAGATCTAATGATCCCAGATAGGGCCTTGCCCATAGTCCAATGAGACTTCAAACTGGGAAAGTAAAACACAAAAGTGAACTTATTCTCTTTATAGGAGTACTGGAACTGGGGGGATTTGCATTTGTGGAATTTACCATCTGAGCCATTGTTCAGGGTTTTTTAGCAAGTTGTTTGACATTGTAATCAAACATGGGGAATTTTGATTTGAGATAGGGTAAATGAAAACATGCCTAGTCATGGGGAAGATTTGTGTTGTTCACCTTATTTCCTGAATTGTGAAAGATAGTATAGTTGTTCATTGGTTGATTATTTGTATGTTGTTTATTGGTATATCTCAGTTTATTTTTATTGGCCTCGGTTTCGCAGTTAGCAGCAAACCATGGATTTCTCCTTTCCTGACATTAGTTAAGATCTAGCGCCCAAGTGAAGACGTTCTGAAGGTGGCCACTAACAGCAATATCAGTGACATTGAAGTATTTTCAGACACCATATCAGGAAATGCACTGAATTCTTCACTTTTAATTATACAGCAAAATAAAAGATTGGGACATAGCACATGGAATTAAGGTAGTAAATGAAATCTCATAAACCTTTTTATAAATAAATTATTTTTAGAATGTTCCTATCATAGTAGGGAAACTGTATATTTGACAATTATAAACATAGTTTGTCAGGGCCAATGAGGCTGTTCCAATCTAAGTATGAACTTAATGCACCACTAAAAATCCAATTCCACCCCGTTCAACAATGTGTGACTTTTTCGAGAGTAATGGAAGTGTCTTGTTAATTTGGTGAATTCTACTTGATTACAATCTGGGAGTACTTCACTCTCGCACTGTGTAGTGAAATGTTAAATCATTTAATACCATCTCTGGTTTTCCATGTTCAGCTGCACATGTGCAATCTTTAGAAGATGCAATTACTGATTCTATGCTTCCCTACACGGTGTGCCCAAACTCAAATCAAGGTACTCTCTACCTGTCTGATCGAAAGGTGATGTTTGCAGGCATCCAAACTGAAGTAGATGCATCACAGAATAATGCAGTGCAGAAGAGGCCCTTCGGCCCATAGAGTCTGCATCGACGCATAAAAGACATCTGACCTGCCCATCTAATCCCATTTGTCAGCACTTGGCCCATAGCCTTGAATGTAGATAAAGATTAAAAGTAACATTTCTAAGTATGAAATGTATTTGCTATCTGGCATATTGAATTTTATTGGACAATGTTTTTTTCATTCTCCAGTTATGGGTGTCACATACAAAGACAGCATTTGTTGTTACTTGTCCTTGAGAGGTTGATGGTGTGTCACCTCCTTGAAACACTGATGTTTGTGTGGTGAGGTTGCTCCCATAATATTGTTAGGCAGGGAACTCTCGGATTTTGATCCAGCAATTAAGAAGCTGCTGTCAGTTAACCATTTTCTTAGATAGTTGCCTGCTCTTTGTCATCTAGTTACGTGTTTTTTTTTGGCATTGAATTCTTGGAATTAAAGTGCTTTGAACGAAGTCTTCCAGAAGTGTGTGACCATTTCATTTTGAAATCCAACTAAAAATTGTTTTGAATTCTCGGTCTGATAATGAGAACATTTTAACTTGTGTAGTTCAGGCTACTCGGGTCTTTCTTTATATGCCTTAAATTTAATGGAGAGTAATCTATTTGGGTTAGAAATATAATGACCTCAAGCATGTAGACATTAGTAATTTTGTTCTTGAAACCTTTTTTCTCTTTTTTTCAGTTAGAGCAAAGGGAATGTGAAGATTTTTTGTCTATTATCTCACTTAGCATTAATGGAGTCACAGAAGGTAATTGAATAATTAGAAATTGATCCAAAATGAGTGTCGTTATTCAATATTGAACACTACGATGTTAAAATGTTAGAACATAATCAATGACAAGCAGTGTTAATGTAAGCCTACTTAGATCATAGATCATAGAATTTACAGTGCAGAAGGAGGCAATTCGGCCCATCGAGTCTGCACCGGCTCTTGGAAAGAGCACCCTACCCAAGGTCAACACCTCCACCCTATCCCAATAACCCAGTAACCCCACCCAACACTAAGGGCAATTTTGGACACTAAGGGCAATTTATCATGGCCAATCCACCTAACCTGCACATCTTTGGACTGTGGGAGGAAACCGGAGCACCCGGTGGAAACCCACGCATACACGGGGAGGATGTGCAGACTCCGCACAGACAGTGACCCAAGCCGGAATCGAACCTGGGACCCTGGAGCTGTGACGCCATTGTGCTATCCACAATGCTACCGTGCTGCCCTGACACTTGTGACACTAATAAAGATTATTACTATTCTATTATGTTTTGTGTGGCTAATGTGCCATTCATAATAATGTTGCCAATTTATTATATACAATATAAGAGTGGAACAAATAGGAACAGGTGTTATATACTCTTATTTCATGTGGTAATTTTGATGTGACACATTATTGATTGTTTTTTGGTTATTTTTTTAATTTTAAATACTTTTATTCAAAAAGGCTTTTCATTATAACAAAGTAGAACAAGACAGTAACATACAGTAAACACCATTTCAAAATAAACCACCAAAATCGGGGCTAACATTGACATGGAGCCCAACTTAAAATGCTGCCTAAACTGCCTCCAAATCCTCAAAGTGGATTGTGCCTCATCATGAATCCTTTGTATTATAGACTTTAGTATCTGCCACCATTTATAATTGTAAAATATGTTGCCTCCTTGAATCCAGCTAATTAATTAAGGTGCCAAAAGTGTCAGATAAATATTTTAATTTATTAGTGGAAGACCATTTAGCTTTCACTAGGGGCAGAATAGCATCAGTGCTTAATAGCATGTTTATTCTAAACTAACAAGTACGTTATGCTGTGATAATTTGGTAACTTTAGTGCTAATTTTGTGTTTGTAAAGGTATCTGCTCTGCAACAACACCTTTTCTACTGCTTGGTGATGTTCTTGATTGCCTTCCTCTTGACCAGTGCGACAAAATATTCACTTTTGTTGAAAAAAAAGTTGCAACTTGGAAATCCGTAAGTAATGACTGAAGTAAAATTCAGCAAAAACAGTTCAGATGAAATAATTAACAATTTATTTTTAATCAGTTGTTTCCTGAAGGACAACCATGCAGTTTAATTTCTACAAATTAATTTATTTGTCATTTTATAATGAGTGAAAATAAACTCCAACAAAATTGTATGTTGGGAATCTCAGTCACGTAACACCATTGAGACACCCCATAATTCTCTCAATTTCAGAGCAGTGGAGGCTTGCTTTCATATATTGGTTAATGATGGAAATACAATACAAAAAGAAGATGGAGGAGTTAAAAAAAATGAAATGCACATGTAATAGCGTACTGAAAACTCTGATTAAAAATAGTCAGCTGTTAACAGTAAAATATCATGTAAAAGACACCCCAACATCCCCCAATTTTCTTCATAAAAATATCCTAAAAATGATGACTTATGTTGGGCACATTTCCATGGGCATTGGCAGTCATCTGGTATTTTTTTTTTTTTTTAAATTTAGAGTACCCAATTATTTTTCCAATTAAGGGGCAATTTAGCGTGGCCAATCCACCTACCCTGCACATCTTTTGGGTTGTGGGGGTGAAACCCACGCAGACACGGGGAGAATGTGCAAACTCCTCACGGACAGTGACCCAGGGCCGGGATTCGAACCCGGGTCCTCAGCGCCGTAGGCAGCAATGCTAACCACTGTGCCACCGTGCTGCCCCGTCATCTGGTATTTTAACAAGTTGGCCATTGTTTACATGTGAGTCTGGGCAATGTGTTGCATGGCTTTGGCTTCCAAGGCACCATGGCTGAGTTTAATTCTCAGGTACCTTCATGTGCACGTTTATGTGGAACAATGGACTGCTATTGACAACACTGACTGCTTACACCGATGGTAGCTTTACAATAAATTGTAGTTGCCCTGCGATCCCTGCTGAAGTTTGCCAATTCACGTGTGGCTCAATAGCATACTTTTGCCACTGTGCCATTTCGGAGGTTTGAACTCCATTTATATAATTTGCATCACAATATTGAGAGAGTTTCATTATTAGGGTATCGTTAATTGTGCATTCAGTGATCAAGCATTTTTAATAGTCAAACATTACAAAATCACATCAATAAATATATGGAACGATGCAATGTTAAATGATTGCAGGTGCAATCTATGCACTCACAATCCAGTTATATCGCACTTGTTGAACGAGAATAGTTTTAAAACTGGATAAAATTCAGCTTCATGGCAGCAAATGAATCTTTAAATTCGAACCACAGCAAAATAGGATTAAAATGCACACATGTTGATTCTTGTTCACTTCGTCAAAAATCTGGTTGTATTAGAACTGGGGACCACGTGCCCCTGTAATGTTTTTCTTTTCACGCACTTATCCGATTGCTGTTGAAAGCCCCGATTATATCTGTTTCCATCACAACCACTGTTTCTTAACATCTTCACCAGTGGGAAAGCTTCTGTCTACTCTACTTAAACCCTTTGTGACTTTGAACACTTCTGTCAAATCTCCTCTCAATCTTCTCTTTAAGGATAACATCGAGGGCCGAAGGGCCTGCACTGCGCTGTATCGTTCTATGTTCTATAACAGCCCCAACTCTCCAATATACTGATATAATTAATGTCATGCATTCCTGGTCCCATTTTTGTGGCTATCGTTTGCACCCTCTCGAAAGCCTGCACACCCTTTCTAAAGTGTAATGCCCATAATTGGAAACACTAATTTGCATGCATTTTAAACACTTTCTCAGCCTGCCTGCCACCTTCAGCGATTTGTGTATGTATACCCCCAAGTTTCTCTGTTCCTGCACCTGCTATAGAATCGTGTTCTTTAATTTTTGTTGTGTCTCCTCTTCCTCCCACAATGTACCATTTCACAATTCTCTGCATAAAATTGCACCCTCCATGTTTTCATCCATTCCATCAGCCTGTCTCTGTCCTCTTGAAGTCTGTTACTATCTTCATCAGAATTGACAATACATCCAAACTTTGTGTTATTGCAAATTTTGAAACTGTAGCCTGCACACCCAATATTAATATATATCAAGAAAAGCGGTGATCAGTGCACTGATAACTGAGGACGTTACCTAACTCCAGTCTGAAAACAACCATTCGCATTTACTCTGTTTCCTGTCTCTCAGGATTTTGTATCCATGCTGCCAGTTTCCCTTTTACTCCATGGATTTCAACTTTTATGTAAAATCTATTATGTGGCACTTGATCAAACGCCGTTTGGTAGTCCGTATACACCACATCAACCACAATACCACCATAAACTATCTCTTTTTTTATATAAACATTTTATTGAGGTATTTATGGTTTTATAACAATAACAGAAGAAACAGTGTACATACAAATATAAACATCGTGCAAAAACCGTCTTCCTCCCTCACAGGTCCCACCCTACCATTGACCCTCTTGGGCAAAAGCTAGCCATGTCAGTTAGCCAGGTCTCCGACTTGGGAGGTTTGAGTCCCTCCAAGCTAATAACATCCATCTCTGGGCTACCAGGGAGGCAAAGGCCAGAACGTCTGCCTCTTTCTCCTTCTGGATTCCCCTCTGGACTCGGTGCTACCCTTGTTTTTAACACCTTGAACATGACATCCGCAAACCCCTGCCAGAATCCCCTAAGCTTCGGGCATGCCCAGAATATATGGACATGGTTCGCTGGTCCTCCCACACACCTTGCGCACCTATCTTAAACCCCAAAGAACCTGCTCATCTGAGCCACTGTCATGTGGGCCCAGTGAATGATCCTAAACTGTATCAGGCTGAGCCTGGCACATGATGACGACGCATTGACTCTACTCAACGCGTCCGCCCAGAGATCATCCTCTATCCTCCTAACTCCTTTTCCCATTTGTGTTTCAGCTCCTCAGTCTTCGTTTCGTCAGACCGCATCAGTTCCTTGTAAATGTCCGAAACCCTCCCTTCTCCCACTCATTCTGGAAACTACCCTGTCCTGTAACCCTCTTGGTGATAGGAGCGGGAAGGTTGAGACCTCTCTGCGTAGGAAGTCCCGCGCCTGCAAGTATCTAAACTCATTTCCACCCTTCAATTCAAATTTCTCCTCCAACTCCCTCAGGCTGGGAAAGCTCCCCTCTATAAACAGATCTCCCATCCTCTCGATCCCTGCTCTCTGCCATATCCGGAACCCTCCATCTAGCCTCCCTGGGGCAAACCGGTGATTATTGCAGATTGGAGACCAGACCGATGCTCCCTCTGCTCTCACATGTTTCCTCCATTTCCCCCAGGTTCTCAGGGCCGCCACCACCACGGGGCTGGTGGAGTACCGCACTATGCAAACCACTCCCTTCAACAAGCATAACACCTGCTCACCCCCCACTGCGCCACTGCCCTTCTACCAACCCTTCATTCACCTTCGGGAACCTCAACCCCCCCCTAACAATTGCCTAATCCCCTCCGGCCCAGCTGGGGATTCCGACTCATACAGCCTGCTGTAAAACTCCTTAAATGCCTTATTAACCCCTGCTGAATCTCCGACGAAGTTCCCATCCCTGTCCCTTACTTTTCTGATCTCCCTGGCTGCCTCCCTCTTTCTGAGCTGCATTCTGCTGGTCTTCTCTCCATATTCATAAATCGCCCTCCTCAGCTGCTCCACCGCCTTCCTTCCCTGTAGTTAACAAGCCAAACTCCGCCTGTGGCCTCCGTCGTTCCCTTAAAAGCCCTGCCTCTGGGGTCTCTGCAAACTCCTGTCGACCTGTCATATTTCCCTGATCAGTCGGTCCGTCTCTGCTCTGTCTGCCTTCTCCCTGTGGGGCCGTATCGAGATCAGCTCCTCTCTAACCACTGCCTTCTGTGCCTCCCAGCCAGACCATTGCAGCCGAGACTTTCCCTGTGTCATTAACTTCCAGATAGTTCTGGATACATTTCCTCACCCACCCACACACATCATGATAGAACAGTACAGCACAGAACAGGCCCTTCGGCCCTCAATGTTGTGCCGAGCAATGATCACCCTACTTAAACCCACGTAACCCATATACCTGTAACCCAACAATCCCCCCATTAACCTTACACTACGGGCAATTTAGCATGGCCAATCCACCTAACCCGCACATCTTTGGACTGTGGGAGGAAACCGGAGCACCCGGAGGAAACCCACGCACACACGGGGAGGACGTGCAGACTCCACACAGACAGTGACCCAGCCGGGAATCGAACCTGGGACCCTGGAGCTGTGAAGCATTGATGCTAACCACCATGCTACCGTGAGGCCTTCATCATCCGCTAAAAGTCCGACATCCAATCTCCAGTGCGAGCATTGACTACCCTCCTTGCTCACCTGGAGGTCATCCCAGTGTGGGGCATGATCAGAGATCGTGATCGCTGAATACTCAGTGTCCACTACTCCTGTCAGTAAAGCCCTGTTCAAGATAAAAAAGTAAATCCCGGAGTACACTTTATGCACATATGAATAGAAGGTGAACTCATTCACTTTCGGCCGCCCAAATCTCCATGGGTCCAACCCCCCCATCTGCTCCATAAACCCCTTTAGCTACTTTGCCATTGCTGGCACCCTGCCTGTCCTTCAGCTCGTGTGCTTCTCCTCCCCTCCGGCTCGGATACACATATGCAAATGCAAGCAATCCCAATCCAGTTGCCCGAAAGAGACACAAAAAAAGAAGAACCAACATCTAAGATTCACACCTCCATCCCCCATCAGTGCAAATGCAAACTTTAACTGACGCAGCTCTGCGGCAGACCCCAAATCAATACAGAAGGCATTACAGATAACGTCCAAAAACAAAACCTTTTTTAACATGAACGCTGCAGCAAAGTTCAAATACCTCAGTCCGCCACCAGCCCTTTCCTCCCAGCAAAGTCCATCGTGTCCTCGGGCAACTCAAGGTAGAAATGTTGCTTGTTAAGTGACCCAAAGACGGGCCGGATACAGCTGTCCAAACTTAATCTTCTTCTTGAAAAGGGTCTACTTTATTTGGTTGAACCCTGCTCATCTCCTGGCTATGTGCGCGCTCAGGTCCTGATATATATGCAGGCTGCTGTTCTCCCACTTACAGCTCCAAGTCTGCCTGGCCCATTGTAAAATACACTCCTTGTCCAGGTACCTGTGAAATCTCACCACCATCCCCCAGTAACTTCTCGAACATGCCTGCTTTGTGTGCCCCTGCATCCGCTCCTTCGGATCTGTCCGGGAGACCAACGATTCTCAAGTTCTGCCAGCGGGATCTATTCTCTTGGTCCACCACCAGGAGCCTTTTCTGTTGGTCTCTCAGCATCCCCACCTCCAACACCACTGCTGTTTGGTGTTCCTCCTGCTCAGTCAGTGCCTTCTCCACTTTCCCGATCTTGAGCATCCAGTCTAAGTTCCAGCCGTGCAATCGATTCCTTAATCGGGTCCAAGCATTCCTGTTTCTGCTTGGCGAAGCCCTCCTGTATGAACTGCATCAGCTGCTCCGTCAACCGCTGGGTCGTCAAGTCAGGAATCCAGTCATCCGCCATGCTTTCTCCCACAGCAGCCTCAGCCCAAGCCTTCTCTGTTTGCCTATTTCTTCCTTTGCGAGCACTCCTGGTCTGCCTCTCCATGCACAGGTATAGGATTCCTCTTCACAGTTGCATCCACCATCAATTTTCCGAATGAAATCCCACCTAACATCGGGGGAAAAGGTCCAAAGGTCCGACCCGAGTGGGAGCCCCCAAATGTGAGACCTACTCCTTCATAGCCGCCACCGAAAGCCCACCATAAACCATCTCTGTTATCTCATTACAAAACTCAACCAGGTTGGTTATGCACACTTTGCCGTTAAGAAATCTGTGAGGGTTTTCTCTCATTGTCCAAGTGGCCATTCGATTTATCCCGACTTATTGTTCCTGAAAGCTTTCCCACTTCCAAGGTTTCTTCATTAAAACATTTTTTCAAAAAAATTGTTCATGGGATGTGGGCACTGTTGGCTGGGCCAGCATTAATTGCCTATTCCTGTGGGCATTAAAGAGTCAACCACATTGCTGTGGCTCTGGAGTCACATGTAGGCCAGACCAGGTAGGGATGACAGATTTTCTTCCCTAATGGACATCAGTGAACCAGATGGGGTTTTAACAACAATTGACAATGAATTCACCAGAAATTCCAGAATTTTACCATCTGCTGTGGTGGGATTCGAACCCAAGTTCTCAGAGAATTACCCTGGGTCTCTGGATTACTCGTCCAGCGAAAACATCACTACACCACTGCCTCCCCTAAACATTCTTATGGCATAAACCTAATGTTGGTCAATTGTTGAATTCACTTATTGGTTTCCATTACTAGTGTGTTTAGTTACATTTTTAATAGTTTTCCAAATATTATTTAAGTGTTTGTGTTCTCAATTTCTCAACTGTTTTAAATTACCAGTGTCAAGTAAATTGCTGTGAGCAAAAAGAAATGGTATTTATTTTTCAAATGTGTTCATGGGATGTCAGCACTGCTGGCATGGCCAACATTAATTGCCCATCTGTAGTTTCCCTTGAGAAGGTGGTGGTTATTGCTTTCTTGAACTGCTGCGGTCAGTATAGTTTACTTACACCTGCAGTGCCTTTTGGTTTAGAGTTCCAGGATTTTGACCAGCACTGATGAAGGAACTGTAATATAGTTCCAAGTCAGGATGGTGTGTGAATTGGAGGAGGCATGGAGGTGATGGTGTTCAGTGCCTGCTGCCTTTGGTCCTTGGTACTAAGGGTCACAAGTGTGGAAGGTGCTGTTAAAGAAGCCTTGCTAAGTTGCTGCAGTGCATCTTGTAGATCATTGGTGCACCGGTGGAATACTATATGAATATTAGCGCAATGCTGCTTTGAATTCTGCTACGGTGCACCAATGGTGGGTGGAGCGCAGTAAAGCGGCTCACTTTGTCCTGAACGATGTCAAGTTAATTGAATGATGTTGAAGCTACACTTGTGCAGACATGTGCAGAGGTTTCCATCACACTCCTGATTTGTGTCTTGTCGATGGTGGGTGGGCTTTGGGGAGTCGGGAGGTGAGTTACTCACTGCAGAATTCCCAGCCTCTGACCTGCTTTTGTATGAACATTATTTATGTGGCTGTCGCAGTTTGGTTTCTGGTGGATCGTGATGGTGGGAAATACAGCAATAAAAATGCTATTGAATGTCATGAGGAGTTGCTTAGAATCTCTCTTGTAGAAGATGGCCATTGATGGCACATGTTTGGTGCAAAAGTAACTGAACCACTTATCAGCCCATTCTTGAATATTGTACATGTCTTCCTGTCCGAAGAATCGCAAATGGAACTGAACAAGGTGCAATCATCAGCACACATTCCCACTTTGACCTGATGGTGGACGGCAGGTCATCGTTGAAGCATGTGTCTTTTACATCCTCAGGATGTCCTGAGGCATTTCAAAACTAATTAATTGCTTTTGAAGTGTTGACACTAAGTAGACACTGTATTTTCTCACAGAGGGTAAAAAGAGGCATTGTCACAGGATACTCTAGATACCTCCCTACTGAAGAGTGACAAATGTAGAGTCCTCGAAAAATATTATACACCTGCATGTTTTGCTCCTTAGAAGACCAAATATATGCTGGACTGGGGGCAATGAAAGTCAGGAGGTTGGACACTTTCAGTGGACTGAGATAAACCTATATACAATGGTCATGGTAACGATTGTGTTTTGCTTTTAGGCAACATTTTACTCTGCTGGCAAAAACTACTTACTAAGAATGTGCAATGGTAAGTGGGTATAAAACAATCAGTCCAGAATTTTGTACGTTATTACAGCAAAATTTATGTACAAATAGGATCCACTCAGCACTGCTCTTCAGGCTTTCTTTAAAGACCCTTTTCTTAAAACACTTGTCCCTGTGCAACGAGGCAGTTTTGATAAATATATCAATCATATATAAACCAAACCTGTTATAAACTAAGTTGCTTAAAACTTCAGACTATTTTGTTTCGGCTATCTCAAGTGAGCGCCAGAATTGTTTTGAAGATCTTTTAGTCTTTTTATAAACCAGCCCGTCTTAAACATTCTCTGGCTTATTTTGGCATTCAGTCATTTCCCTTGGAGTCCAAGAGCTTGTGGAACACAGAGCAGTATTCACCTAGTGAAACTTTGCAGTAGAAGATAATCATAAAAGTCAGTAGTTTTACATTTCTTGAACCATGGAGAGTCACCATCCATTAACCATATAATTGGAATTTCCATAGGATATACGGCACAAGAACAAACCATTCAACCAGCACGGTAGCATAGTGGTTAGCACAGTTGCTTCACAGCTCCAAGGTCCCAGGTTCGATTCCCGGATTGGGTCACTGTCCTTTGTGGAGTCTGCACATCCTCCCCGTGTGTGCGTGGGTTTCCTCCGGGTGTTCCGGTTTCCTCCCAGAGTCCAAAGATGTGCAGGTTAGGTGGATTGGGCATGCTAAATTGCCCTTAGTGTTCAAAAAGGTTGGGTGGGGTTACTGGGTTACGGGGATGGGGTGGAGGTGTGGTCTTGGGTGGGGTGCTCTTTCCATGGGCCGGTGCAGTCTTGAGGGGCTGAGTGGCCTCCTTCTGCACTGTAAATTCTATGAACCCAACCAGTCCATGCCATGCTTATGGTGGACTCAAGCCTCCTCCCATCGTTCCTCATCTAAATCTCCCATGATAAACACCTGTTCCCTTATCTCTTATACACTTGTCTGATTTCCCTTTAAATGCATTTGTACCGTTCGCTTCAACTAATTCCTGTGGCAGCAAGTTCCACATTCTTACCTCATTCTACTGAGTTATTATTAGATTTCTTGGTGACTATTTTATGCCCAAATAAAAACAGAATACTGGAATATAAGACTGTTCTGTAGAAGAGTCACGTGGACTTGAAAAGTTAACTGTGTTTCTCTCTCAACAGATGGTGCCAGACTTGCTGAGTTTATCCAGAATTTTCTATATATTTATGCCCTCTGGTTATGCTCTTTCTCACAAGAGGAAACACTCTGTACCCACTTTATCAAAACCTTTCATAATTTTAAATGCCTCTATACCTATCTATTTCTCAGAGAAAAGAGATGAAGCCTGTTAATCCTTTGTATATTCATGCATTTCTGGTATCATCCGTGTACATTTTCTCTGCACCCTCTCCAGTACCTCTATCCTTTCATAATATGGCAAGAATTTGGCTCAATACCTTAATCCTGCTCCTCTAAATTTTGTAGTTATGGGATAAATGTGAATTGGTTGAGCATACTTAAAGCCAGAAGCTTTCTATTTACTTCACCCATTAGCTTACTTTCTTCATTAATCTCTCCCATGAGCCACTGACTATTTATATGGCCTCCTTTGATTCAGATCAGGTTAACTTTGGCCTCAGCATGATGCATCACAATGTACTCCTAATGGATCCTTTGTGCTCTTTACACAACATGTTACTTTAAAAAAAGAAAAATTTTTATTAAAATTTTTACAAAATATAAACATCTCAACTGTATTAACAAAACAACTGCGGTAACACCCCAAGAACAACACCCACCCATCCTCAAACGCAACTACAAATAAAAGAAAAAACAAAAGAAGACCCACACAACAAAAGGGAAAGAAATTACACCCGCCACATCCCACAAACCCATGTGCACAGTTCTCCCTCCCACCAAACCAGACCCCCCCCCCCCCGGCGGCCTGGCAATCTCCCTCACCTGCATGTACCTAAATATGTTCCCCGGGGGGAGCCCAAACTTCCCCTCTAACTCCCCCAAGCTCGCGAACCTCCCCTCCACAAACGGGTCCCTCAACCTCCTAACCCCTGCCCTGTGCCAGCCCAGAAATGCGCCATCAATGCTCCCTGGGACAAACCAATGGTTCCCCCGTATCGGGGCCTCCATCGAGTCCCCCACTTCTCCCCTCTGCCGTCTCCATTGCCCCAAATTTTGAGGGTAGCCGCCATCACCGGGCTCGTGGTATACCTCATTGGGGGGAGAAGCAACGGCGCCGTTACCAGCGCCTCCAGGCTCGTGCCCACACATGACGCCGCCTCCATCCTCTTCCATGCTGCCCCTTCCTCGTCCATTACCCACTTACGCACCATCGCTGTGTTGGCAGCCCAATAGTACCCACAGAGGTTGGGTAACGCCAGCCCCCCCTATCCCTGCCCCGTTCCAGGAACACTCTTCTCACCCTCGGAGTCCCATGCGGCCACACAAATCCCGTGATACTCCTGTTGACCCTCCTAAAAAAGGCCTTCGGGATAAGGATGGGGTGGCCAGGATCTTTGCCAGCCCTTAGCGTCGGCGTTTAGCAGCGAAATCGGCCTATATGACCCGCACTGCAGAGGGTCCTTGTCTCGCTTCAGGATCAAGGAAATCAGCGCCCGTGACATAGTTGGGGGCAAAGCCCCCCACCCTCCTTTGCCTCGTTAAAGGTCCGGACCAACAGGGGGCCCAATAGGTCCGCATACCTTTTATAAAATTCCGCCGGAAACCCGTCCGGTGCCGGCGCCTTCCCCGACTGCATACTCCCTATCCCTTTGACCACCTCCTCCAGCTCGATCGGCGCCCCCAGTCCCTCCACCTGCTCCTCCTCCACCCTCGGGAATCGCAGCTTGTCCAAGAAGCGCCCCATTCCACCCCCCTCCACCGGGGGTTCCGACCGGTACAGTTCCCCATAGAAGCCCCCTCCGCACCACCTTCCCAGCTTTATCCGTCACTCCCCCAATCTCCCTGGCCGCGTCCCGCTTTCGGAGCTGGTGTGCCAGCATCCTGCTCGCCTTCTCCCCATACTCATACACCGCCCCCTGTGCTTTCCTCCACTGAGCTTCTGCCTTTCTGGTGGTCAATAGGTCGAATCTGGCCTGAAGGATACGCCTCTCCCCCAGCAATCCCTCCTCTGGAGCCTCCGCATATCTCCTATCTCCCCTATCAGTCTCTCCCTCTCCCTCTGCTCCCCCCTCTCCCTATGGGTTCGGATGGAAATCAACTCGCCTCTAATCACCGCCTTCAATGCCTCCCAGACCGTCCCCACTCGGACCTCCCTGTTGTCATTGGCCTCAAGGTACCTCTCGATACACTCCGAACCCTCTCGGCCACCTCCTCGTCTGCCAGCAGCCCCACCTCCAAGCCCCAGAGCGGACGTTGGTCCCTCCCTTCCCCCAGCCCGAGGTCCACCCAGTGCGGGGCATGATCTGAGATGGCAATGGCGGAGTATTCCGCATCCTCCACCCTCGAAACCAACCCCCTGCTCAGGACAAAAAAAATCAATCCTCGAGTGGGCCTTACGTACGTGGGAGAAAAACGAGTACTCCCTGGCCCTTGGCCTCGCAAACCTCCAGGGATCCACCCCCTCCATCTGGTCCATAAATCCCCTCAACACCTTAGCCGCTGCCAGCCTCCTACCCCCGGGACTTGGATCGATCCAATGGGGGACCCAGTACCGTGTTGAAGTCCCCCCCCATGATCAGGCCCCCTACCTCCAGGTCCGGAATGCGGCCCAACATACGGCGCGTAAACCCCGCATCGTCCCAATTTGGGGCGTAAACATTCACCAACACCACCCGTTCCCGCTGCAGCTTACCACTCACCATCACACATCTCCCGCCACTGTCAGCCACCACATTTAACGCCTCAAATTACACCTTCTTCCCCACCAGGATCGTCACCCCCCTAGTCTTCTCATCCAGCCCTGAGTGAAATACTTGGCCCACCCATCCCTTCCTCAGCCGAACCTGGCCCACCACTCCCAGGTGTGTCTCCTGGAGCATGGCCACATCCGCCTTCACCCCCTTCAGGTGCCCAAACACCTGGGCCCGTTTGACCGTCGGTCCATTCAGCCCCCTCACGTTCCAGGTTATCAGCCGGATCAGAGGGCTCCCTGCCCACCTTCCCTGCCGATTAGCCATACCCCATCCCTTGCCCACCACCGCCGCGCCCCCCCCCCCCCCCCCCCCCCCCCCCCCCCAAGGCTAGGACCCCTCCTAGCTGCGCCCCTCCCTCCATGGCACTCCCGTGAGCCAGCTAGCTTCTGCTGACCCCGGCGACTCCCGCCCTACCTCCGACTCCTCCCCACGTGGGACTACCCCATCTCCATCGTGCCCGTCAACGGGTCCCTCCCCCCACGCTCTTGCGCGGGAAAAGAAAACAGCCAGCAAAGACCCGCGCTTCTCAGCCCCGACTCCGCCCCCACCATCTCCCAGCTCCGGAAACCCGCAGAAAGCCCGCGCTTTCGCCCTGCCCGGCCCCGCCTCCTCTAGGGCAACTCCCATTGTCAGTCCCCCCCCACCAGCTCCCCGAACTCCCCATTTACCCCCCTGCCCGAACCCGTCCACCAGACCCCTACAGAAAAACCCATACAGAAAAGACAAATCGACATCACCCCACCCACCCTAAGGCCAACCCACATCTTACATTAAACCAAGCAAATACAAGTACAGTACTATACAGCATCCCCCATCTTAGACCCTCAGTTTGAGTCCAATTTCTCGGCCTGCACAAAGGCCCACGCCTCCACCGGGGACTCAAAATAATGGTGCCGATCCTTATAGATGACCCACAGACGCGCCGGCTGCAACATGCCGAACTTCATATTCCGTCTGTGGAGCACCGCCTTCGTCCGGTTAAACCCGGCCCTCCGCCTCGCCACCTCCGCACTCCAGTCCTGAAAGATCCGCACCTCCGTGTTCTCCTACTTGCTGCTCCGCTCCTTCTTGGCCCACCGGAGCACACACTCACGATCCACGAACCGATGAAACCGCACCAACACCGCCCGCGGCGGCTCGTTCGGCTTGGGCCTCCTAGCCAGAATTCTGTGGGACCCCTCTAACTCCAGGGGCCCCTGGAAGGACCCAGCCCCCATCAGCGAGTTTAACATAACAACCACATAGGCCGCCAGGTCCGAACCCTCCAGCCCCTCCGTGAGGCCCAGGATCCGCAAATTCTTCCTCTTCGACCGGTTGTCCAGCTCCTCGAACCGCTCCTGCCATCTTTTATGGAGCGCCTCGTGCATCTCCACCTTCCCCGCGACGGCCACGGCCTCATCCTCCCTCTCGGAGGCCTGCTTCTGCAGCTTCCGGATCGCAGCCCCCTGGGCTGTCTGGGTCTCCATCAGCTCCCTGGTGGTTACCTTTAACGACTCCAGCAGCTCCACCTTAAGCTCCTGGAAGCAGCGCAGCAGAGTCGCCTGCTGCTCCTGCGCCCACTTCTTCCGGGCCTCCGCCGGCCACCATTTTGTCTTCCTTCCCCCACTTTTTCAGGGGTTCTTTCTCCATTTTTCTCCTTACTCCACTCCTGGTCCGGACCATAGGGGTCGACTCCTGTCCTCTTCCCACATCGGGATTTGCCGATACAGCTCCGTTGGGGGCCCTGAAAAGAGCCCCAAAGTCCGTTTTCAGCGGGAGCTACCGAATTTACGGCTTAGCTCCGCATTGCCGCCACCGGAAGTCCTCAACATGTTACTGTATGAATGTAATTTGGAGTAAGGGTTGTTGGGTCTAGTGTATTTGTGGTAGTTGTTTTTAATGTGATCTTCCCTATTTCAAATGTAATTCCAGTCAGTGAAGTAACCAAAGCAGAAATAAAATCTGCAAAACAGTTAAACTAACCACACAATTATACCCAATGACCTCGGGTGACCGTGCGGAGTTTGAACGTTCTCCCTGTGGGTTTCCACTCGGTGCTCCGGTTTCCTCCCATAGTCTAAAGATGTGCAGGTTAGGTGGATTGGCCATGCTAAATTGCCCCTAAGAGTCCAAAAGTTAGGTGGGGTCATTGGGATAGGGTGGGGGATTGGCCTAGTTAGGGTGCACTTTCGGAGTGTTGGTACAGACTCGGATGGGCTGAATGGCCTCCTTTGTACTGTAGTGATTCTATGAAACTTGATATTTATTAAACAGTTGAAGACAATTTTGGAACATTGATTCGGACACATGAAGAATTGAAGTAAGGTTGCTCAGTTTTGGTTTACTTCTGGGATATGCATCCCAGAATAAAGATTATTTATTCAAGCCAAATATCAAATTCTCAGAAAATTCCGATACTAGAGGTGAAAATATGGTATTTTCAGCCCATTTCATTGCATGTCCTCAAAATTGAGCCTTTTTCTTTGATTTAAATTAATTCTTTAGCCTTATAATGTACATCAGTTTTCTCAAACCGTTCTCCTTTCCTTCGCACACCACCCCTTCCACTCTTCCCACATGTTTTGGGGATTTTCATCAATTGTTATTGAAATGACGGAAGGGCAACCTGCTTCTGAACATTACTGTATGCAGGATATGCAAGGCTATGGTTGTAACTAATCTCGTTCCACTTGATACCTTTCAGTAACACAGTGTTGAACATCTCAGAATATGGAGTTGAGTACGTGGCTTCACACACTTCCTGAATGTTGGACATTAGAGTTCTAACTTGTTTTCCTGTTGTAATGTTCTGTCTATATATTTTTTACTAAATGACAATAATTTTGCAGATCTCCTCCGAAGGCTTTCCAAGTCACAAAACACTGTTTTCTGTGGAAGAATTCAGTTATTCTTGGCCAGATTGTTTCCTTTATCAGAAAAATCAGGTAAGGAATTAGAATGATCGAAAGGAATTTCCATTTCTATTCATGAACCTTTACTGTAGAGACTGTGAGGTAGAATAGATTTTGTAAATTGCCCGTGTCTCTCCACATCTCAGAGAACTTCATATGAGAAGTTTTGGAATTGATGGACATTCATAATTCCAGTTTTTTTGTTTATTGAATTCAAATTTCACCATTTGCCATGGTGGGATTTGAACCCGAGGCCCCAGAGCCTTACCCTGGGTCTCTGGATTACTAATCCAGTGACATACCATTACGCCACTGCCTCCTCTTGATGGACATTCATTATATGTCTCCCAACAATACTTTGAGCATGATCCAGACTTTCTCGGTAGAGGTGGAGTGATGGCACTTGTCTTGACTTTAAGGAAAGCTGCCCACAAAGATCCAGCGATCTCACTGGAGTACATTTCACCTTTTCCAGCATTAATTGCACTTTGATACTAGCTATGAAGGATCTCTGTCATTCAGCAAAAATGATGCCATCAAGCAGGCTCAGCAGCCAATCGTATTGACAAATTCTTGCAGACAGCAAACCAGGAGATCAGGTTTTATGTTCACTTATACCTTTTACAGAAAGCTAAATAAAGACTGAGACATAGTCACGGGATTAAGGTAGAAGCTGAAATATAAATTTCAAAATAAAACGTTACTCTTTTAAATATCAATGTTATTTTTAGAATGGAATGGTGAAATTTGACAACCCATAAGCATAAAACTTTTTGTCAGGGTCAGAGGGGTTGTTCAGAAGTAATTATGACCTGGTAGGAAGTTGAAACCCCAGTTACACCTGATTCAGTAAGGTTTTCCAGAGTTTTTAAAATGAGATGATTAGTGTAGGATGTGGAATCTCAAGTCAAATCAGCAATTTCTAATTGATTTTCATCTGCAAGGATTTCAACTGTGCACTACGTGGAGGAGCGGGAACCACTGACAGCACCTTCTGGATTTCCGTGTTTAACTGCGCATGTGTGGATGCCAGAAATTGCTGTCAGTTTCACAGAATAATGAAGGTGAACACTGATATTCTTAGGATCATTACAACCACAAAATCTGGGCACATGTCTATGCAGTTTTCTCCCCGCTTGCTCTATGTGGTAGTTTATGGCTCAGACTCTTTAATTTTCCAGAGTTTTGTTTGGAACTTTGTTTATAAACAGCGCTCCCCTCTTTAGAACATTTCTCAAGCTTTGTTAAACATTTTGACACCTGATCTAATATCCTTCTGGCTCAGCATATAATTTTCTTCACTACATTTTGAAGCACATTGTGTCTTTTATGATCATAAATATACTTTTAATTGCAAGTGGCTGTCATTAACTAGTGAAAACAGAGTGAAAATGTCTAAAGCTTCTTCATAAACCTTCCCACAGGCAGGTATACATGTACTTTAGCAGCAGGATTAAATAGCATGCTTTTCATTTGTGTCATATTCTATAGTCTTTATAAAGCAACATCATCATTTGATGTAAAGCAAGCAGCAGGGTAGAAGGTTTACAATTCTATTAATGAGGGAAATTATAGAATTGCTGCAGTGCAGAAAGGCCGTTCGGCCCATTGAGTCGGCACCAACCCTGTGAAAGAACAGCCTACATAGGCCCGCTGCACCACCCTAACCCTGCAACCCCATCTAACCCACACATGTATAAAGTGCCTTTTGATGTCCATGGGACATCTTTGACAATGAATTACCTTTGTACAACAATCACATGCTATGCAGGTCAATGTGGCAGCCATTTTATGCACAACCAAACTCTATAAACAGCAGAAAGGAAGTTTATAGATTTAGTGGTGAGGGAGCATTGTTGGCCAGGGTCAAGAGCAGTGCAATTTTTTGCAAGCAGCCTTTCATTTTTATATGTCATCCAAAAGTTGGCTTCTCAGCAATGCAGTCTCTTTAGTTGATACTGAAGTGTCAGACAGATGCACCCATCCATCTCGGGGGAACGATGGACTGTGTCCAGGGTGTATGGCACTTCTGGATTGAACATCGTCTGTTGTGGCTATGGAGGTTGTTTCGTGAGTGGCAATCCCTTCCACAGCTGGCATAGATGAATAACATTGGCCCAAGATCGATTGATGTTTTGCTTTCTTCCGCTAGGCTTTTCAGCCATCTGGTTGTTTCTTTTGTCCTCTGCTTTTTTCATGTCCTTCTCTCCAGGCCTTCCTTCAGTAAGGACTTGGCATGCATCAACTCCAATTCTGGTCAACCTGAGGTCTCGCTTGCAGACAATTGTTTTGCAGATTTGGGTGACCTGTTGGTATCATGCTGATAGCAAGCTTACCATAGAGCATATCTTTAGGGATGCGGCTGCCATCTATTTGACTCTCTTAAGTCAGCCATTAGAGTCACTGAGGACTCAAGAGGGCAAACATGTTGAGGATCCCTCTATGCTGGTGTTCTTCCAGATTCGACACACTGTCCTCCCAGGAGGTGCCCAATATTTGTCTGAGGCAAAGGAGCTGAAGCTGTTCAGCCGCTTTTCTTGGCTTGCATAAGTTGTCCATGCCTCACTACTGTAAAAGAGGGTGCAGAAAACACAAGCCTTATATATGCAGAGCTTTACATACAGTTAGTTTGCTATTGGTCTGCACTGTGACTTAGTGTTGAGGGATGTACACCTGGCGATGATGAGATCTAGCTGATGCTAGTAGCGTGACCTCAGCAGTCTCCGGGACACCTTGTGTGCATGATTTGGTTTGGAAGTAGCTGTATATCGCAGAGTCCATGGTAACAGCAAAGTTTCAGCAATCCCTGTCCATTTCTGTTCATCTTGCCAATTTGCTGGGGCCCTCTGCGCATTGCCTAACTTATGTAGATGGTACCCATCCTTAAAGTCCCCTCTAAGGCACAAATCCTCCATGCAGGGGATTCTGCAGATGGCAACATCATGTGTTTCATAGAACGGATCCTTGATATCTGGGGTGGAGGTGAGTGTCAGGCTATAATTGCACATGGGATTAACTGGCCTGTGTTTGTTGACAAGCAAAGAGTAAGAAGTCTTTTTGAGCTTTCTGTGGGGATGGGGGTTCAATCATTGTGAGAACTGTTTTTTTTTAAACCTTGAAATCCACTCCATGCTCACATGTTGCTTCTTGAGCTTTCCCATGCCAGAAGAACATGTAATGTTTTTCTTTAAGGGATCCAGTCCGAGCAAGCCCGGTTTCTTGCAACACGGCAATGTCCATGATGAGCTTTAGAAGTTCTTTGGCAATCACAGCTGTTTTGCATGCATTATCAACTTGCAGAAGGTCGTCAGTAAAGCCAAGCATAGTCCTTCTGTTCCTGTTTGCGATGCAAAAGACTGCTGTCGTCTTATTGAGGTTGCTGTGCCTATACTTGCAGTCAAGAAAATACTCTTTCCAAGCACCCATTGAAACAAACAAACGGTGGTGGGAACAGCACCTAACTGACTGGAAGCTTGAAGCAGGCAACAGCTATCCAAAGAGATGCAAAGATCTCTCCCACTATTGGAAATAAACTGGGGTCCTGCTCTCTGCAAATCAAGCAAGAGCATAGAACCAGTAATTGTTGCTTCCCATGTTGTACCAATATTAAACCATACAATTGGGGTGTCATCTGCAGGCCACAGGCCTGAGCAAATTTTTTTTGAGACTCTGAGTTGCCCAAACATCAGCACCGCCCTCTCAGCATTGCCAGTATTATCCAAAGGAAAGTATGAAACCAGTATTGGTTAGTACCAGCTCTGCTGTAGGAGTTGCCGGAATTGTGGGAGTTGCCAGAGAGCTGCCAAATCTATATAGAATCATAGAAATGTTACAGCACAGGAGGAGGCCATTCTCCTTTTGTTTCTTTGCTGACTCTCTGCAAGAGCAGCTCATTTAGCCATACTCCTCTGCCTCTTCCCCCAAAACCCTGCACATTTTCCTCTCCAGTTAATTATCCAGTTCTCTTTTGAAGACTGATTGAATCTGCCTCCACCACACACTCAGGCAGCTCTTTCCAGAGTACTACCACTCGCTGTGCAAAGAAAGCTTTTGTTTCTGTCACCGTTGCTTCTATTGCTGACCACCGTAAATTGGTGTTTTCTGGTTGTCGAATCTTCCAACAACAGGAGCAGTTTCTCCCTGTCTACTCTGACCAAACACCTCGTAATTTTGAACACCTCTATTAAATCTCCTTTTAATATTATCTTCTCCAAGGAGAACAACATCTTTTTTTTCTGTTCCCACTCTAAAGCCTTTACATCCTTTCTAAAGTGTGGTGCCCTGAACTGGACAAAGTACTCTAGTTGAGGCCAAACCAGTGTTATACATTGCTATACATATGCTTCATAACATGAGCCCTCTAACTTAAGAGGTCGGGGGTGCCACCAACTGATCCAAGCTAAAAAATTTTAATGGAACCGAGGGAGAGAAAATAATAATTCACCTTCTTTAATTTCTGCAGCCATCATTCTTATTTATCCAATTAGTTTCTGTTTAGAACAAGAGGATTTTTCATTATACGGGATGTGGACATAGCTGGCTAGGCCAGCATTTGTTGCCCATCCCGAATTGCCCTTGAGAAGGTGGTGGCAAGCTGCCTTATTGAACCACTGCAGTCCATGTGGTATAGGTACACACACTATGCTATTAGGGAGAGAGTACCAGTATTTTGACCCAGTGACAGTGATGGAAACGTGATATATTTCCAAGTCAGAATGGTGAGTGACTTGGAGGGAAACGTCCAGGTGGAGGTGTTCCCATGTATCTGTTGCCCTTGTCCTTCTCGATGGTAGTGGTCATGGGTTTGATGCTGCCAAAGGAACCTTGGTGAGTTCCTGCAGTACATCTTGTAGATGGTAACCACTGCTGCTACTGTGCTTTGGGGGTGAGGGAGTGCATGTTTGTGGAAGGGGTGCCAAACAAGCGCCTGCTTTTTCCTGGATGGCGTTGAGCTTCTTGCGTGTTGTTGGAGCTGCACTCATCCAGGCAAGCGGGGAGTATTCCATCACACCTCTGATTTGTGCCTTGCAGGTGGTGGACATGCTTTGGGGAGTCAGGAGGTGATTACTCGCTGTAGGATTCCTAGCCTCCGACCTGTTCTTGTAACCACAGTATTTATATGTTTAGTTCAGTTTATTTTCAGTGTAACCCCAGGATTTTGATAATGGGGGAATTCAGTGATTGAATGTCAAGAGGCAATGGTTTGATTCTCTCTTACTGGAGATGGTCATTGCCTGACACTTGTGTGGCATGGATGTTACTTGCCACTTGTCAGCCCAATCTTGGATTACTGGTGTCATGTGTGGCAATCAAAGTCTCACTATTTTAAATATTAGTGTGACCTCTCTTGCTCTGTGTTTAAACATAGGACATTGCTGTCATGTTAAGTTAGTTCAATTTCCCTCCGTAGTTATCGCGACTCCTGTATGTTTCCAGTAGTTAGCTGTGATTTTCTTCGGCTGGTTTTCATGGCTTTTTCTTTTTTGTCTCTGATTTTTATTTCCTGCTCCCCCTTCTGCAAAATTAGGTTTTAAAATCGTATTTTCTTTCCTTAGCTCTGCTGAGTACGGCTTCTTTGTTATTCGTCATTTTTGTGAACAACATTGATGACTATATGGGGGATGGGATAAGTAAGTTTACGGATGACACAAAGATTGGCCTGGTGGTTGACAGTAGCATTAAGTATCTTGGGTTATGGAATATGTAGATGGGGTGGTCAAATGGGCAGATAAGTGGCAGATGGAATTTAACCCTAGAAAGTGAGGTGATACACTTGAAAGGAGTAATTTGACAAGGAAGTATTCAGTGAACGGCATGACACTGGGAAGTTCCGAGGAACAAAGAGACTGTGGCGTGTTTGTCCACAGATCTCTGAAGGCGGGAGGGCAGGTTAATAGGGTGGTGAAAAAGGCATCTGGGACATTTGAAAATGAAATTAAATGAAAATCGCTTATTGTCACAAGTAGGCTTCAAATGAAGTTACTGTGAAAAGCTCCATGTCACCACATTCCTGCGCCTGTTCGGGGAAGCTGGTATGGGAATTGAACCGTGCTGCTGGCCTGCCTTGGTTTGCTTTAAAAGCCAGCGATTTAGCCCTGTGCTAAACCAGCCCCTGCCTTTATCTATCGAGTACAGTAAGAAGTCTTACAACACCAGGTTAAAGTCCTTCTTCAGGTGAAGAAGGAGCCGTGCTCCGAAAGCTCGTGTTTGAAACAAACCTGTTGGACTTTAACCTGGTGTTGTAAGACTTCTTACTGTGCTCACCCCAGTCCAACGCCGGCATCTCCACATCATATTTATCTATCGAGGCATAGATTACAAAAGCAGAGAGGTCATGTTGAAGTTATATGAAATATTGATGAAGCCCACAGCTGGAGTACTCTGTACAACTCTGGTTGCCACATTGTAGGGAGGATGTGATTGCACTGGAGGTGGTGCAGAGAAGTTCACCAGAACGTTGCCTGGGATCGAAAGCTATGAAGAGAGGTTGGATAGGCTTGGGTTGTTTTCGTTGGAGCAGAGAAGACTGAGGGGGGACCTGATCAAGGTGTACGAGATGATGAGGGGCACGGACAGGGTGGATAGGGAGCAGCTGTTCCCCTTAGTTGAAGAGTAAGTCATGAGGGGATACAAGTTCAAGATGAGGGTCAGAAATTTTGAGGGGTATGTGAGGAAAAACATTTTTACCCAGAGGATGGGAATGGGCTGGAATGCACTGCCTGGGAGGGTGGTAGAGGCAGGTTGCCTCACATTTTCTTTAAAAGTACCTGGATGAGCATTTAGCATGTCGTAACATTCAAAGCTATGGGCCAAATGCTGGCACATGGGATTAGGTAGGTAGGTCAGATGTTTTTCATGTGTTGATGCAGACTTGATGTGCCGAAGGGCCTCTTCTGCATTGTATTTTCTGCGATTCTTTCCTTTTACTTGTTTTTCCACCTAAAAATCTATTTATTTCCCCCCCCCCATCAACCCAAACCTTGGTCTTTCAATATCAGGAATCCGGGTGAGGGAGTAAACAACAGCAAGTTCTTTTGATCTGCGAATGGACGCTAGATTTAGTTGGTGTGATTCTCTCTGCTTCATAAACCCATGTGGGGGACACTCATTGGTTATGTCACTGGATTAGCAATCCAGAGTTCCAGGCTAATGCTCTAGAAACATGGATTCAAATTCCAATGTGGCAGCTGGTGGAATTTAAATTCGATTAAATCTGGATTTAAAGCTAGTCTCAACCATGGTGACCATGAAACCATCAACAATTGTCATTAAAAATCCATCTGGTTAGCTAATGCCCTTTAAGGAAGGAAATCTGCCATTCTACTGGCTTGGCCTGCATGTGACCTCAGATCTACAGCAATGTGGATTAACTGCACTCGGTAATGGCCAAGCAAGCCACTGCGTTCAAGGGCACTAAGGGATGAGCAACAAATGCTGGCCTTGCCAGTGATGCCCACATCCCAGGTAATAATACATTTTTAAAAAGCTTTCTCCCCCAATCCTGGAACTTTATCTGATTCAACTCCAATAATCACCGTGTTAAGGAAAAACATGTCTAGAGCTGTGCCACAAGAAGTAGCCACAATTGTCACAGGTTTAGCATCACTGTCCTAGTTTATTGTTGTAAGTCTGCTTTTTTAAATTTCAGGGCTCAACTTGCAAAGCCAGTTTAACTTGGAAAATGTTACCGTGTTTAACACGAATGAACAGGATAGTACCTTGGGGCTTAAGGTGAGTATTTGTTGGGCGAGAAACTATAATCGAGCTAAATACAATTAAATGTTGTTATATGTTTGTTGTGTGATTATTAATTATGTTTGATATATTTTGAGAATTTGCAGCACACCGAAGATAGAGAAGATGGAATGGAAGTTGAAGAAGGAGAGACGGGTGATGAGGAGCCCACCACAACTTGGTGAAGAACTTTTTATTAACTTTGGAGAACTGCAGAAATGACCCATACTTAGCCTTATCTGGAGCATGTGTGTTTAAATATAATTTGTATGAAATTTGCAATGTAAGCATAGAATTACATAACATTTTTACAGCATAGAAAAAGACCATTTGGCTCGACTGGTCCGTATTGCTGTTAGGGATCCACATTAGACCCTTCCAATCTTCTGTCATTTAACTGCATATTCTTCTATTCGTTTCTCCTAGCTAGCTATGACTTAAAGGCACCTCTGCTATTTAGTTACTCTTCAAGTTCCACATTTAACCAGTGACTGTCTTATATTACAGCTCCTAATTATGGGCTCTCCTACAAGTGGATACATCATCTTTACATTTACCATATCAAATGCCTTAATGATTCTACAGACCTGTATTACGAACCCAGACCAGACCTCAGCAGTGGCTAGGATACTGGCAGAAACCCCAATATTTAATTTTAATTTTGTATGACTGTGAGGAAAGGTTACTTCACTCCAGGAGTGGTTGTATGAAGCAATAGGGATATGGCATATTAAAACAAACTTTATTACTAGCACAGTATTAAAATCTTTAACATCGTACCTGAAAATAACTTACAAATACCCCTTCAACAATGCTATTCAATACAGTAAATACAATACCCTTAATTGCTATCTTTATTACTACTTAAACAACAAGAAAAAACCCAATCTCGGCTCTCAATCCATTTTAAATACCAATGGCACGCTTGACTTCCAGTGGGGCCTTTAGGAAATGGTCGTGCATTAGGTAGCTCCCTCCAGGGTACTTTTTTGTTGTTGCTCTTTTTACATAGTTCCTGGGGTTTTTTTGGTGGTTAATCGCTTCCTGCAAGAAGGTAGAGGGGTCCTAGTGTGGAAATATGCCAAAGAAGACCACAACTAAGAAGTTTGCAGGTGAAGATTCTTCAATCTACTCAGAGGCTTAGCATTGAGTCTCAGCAGGTAAGATGGCGATGGGGCTCCGGCAGTTGCGGTCGTCCTGATCACAGTGTATGTGTTAACTGAGGAATTGGCTATGGAGTTTGAGAAGGACTTTGAAAAAGTTTTTGAGAGGCAGTGGAGAGCGATGTTCGCTATTGAGGAGGCGCTGGGTCCTGTCCGTGAGAGGTTGGAGAGGACTTTGGAAGCTATAAAGGAGCATGGCGAGGTGTTTAAAGGGGCGGAGGAAGGTTTGTTGAGGTACAACGATCGCTTTGCTGGAGGCTGGGATCTCGGTGGTGGTGAGACCTGGAGAATTGGTCGAGGAGACAAAACCTCAGGTATGGTTGCCAGAGGGTGTGGAGGGCCCAAATCCAACTGCGTACCCGTCGCAGATGTTTGGTAAGATGGTTGGGCAAGGTGTACTGGTGTCCCCTCGTGAATTGGATAGGGCCCATCGAACACTCCAGCAGAAGGCTCGGGCGAATTAGCCACCACGAGCGGTGATAGCCAGATTCCACAGCTTCCGGGACAAGGAACGGGTCCTGAAGTGGGCCATGGAGAATCGTGACATGAGATGGGAAGGAAGCCATGTTAGACTATATCAGGATGGTAGTGCGGAGCTGGCGAAACAGTGTTCGGCCAAAGCAGCTTTATACAAGAGAGGATTAACGTTTGGAATGGTGTACTCAGCGAGGCTGCAAGACAAAGGACCATTACTCCAATACTTTGTGTTAAATGGACTCTTGAGTGGACTTGTTATGGTTTCTATGGGAAGGGGTTTGGGGTACTTTTCTATGTATTTGTTATTTCTTTGTTTCTTTTATTGGAAGGGAGTTGTTTTGCAAAAAGTGTATGGTGGGGGTGGGAGGCTGTGTTTTTGTGGTATATTTTTTAAGGCAGGATTTCTCTTTTCCTTGGAAATATATGGCTCCTGGTGGGATCGTACTCTTGGTAGGGTTGTTGAATTTTGTTGTTTTTCAGTTGCCAGGATAAGTAGGGGTATTTCTTTTTGCTTTCTTGGACCTGGGGAAAGGCTACCTCGCTAATATTAAAGTTTCAGCTGCCGAATGTGCAGTGTTAATGTAAGCCTACTTGTGACAATAATAAAGATGGGGGGGATGGGGCAGGTACCGCGACTTGTTAGACTTGTTGTTCAATGAGCCTAGCGTTTTTGTTTGGTTGGGGGTGGTGGGAGACCCTGATTCACTTGATCACCTGGAACATAAGGGAATTGAGAGGCCCAGTAAAAAGGTCAAGAGTTTTCTCCCACCTAAGGAATTTGAGGGCTGGTGTTTTTGCAGGAGACTCGTCTGCGAATGAGGGATCAGACCAAGCTGCAGAAGGGGTGCGTGAGCCAGGTTTTTCATGTAATAATAATCTTTATTATTGTCACAAGTAGGCTTAGGGTTAACCCTAACCCTAATATTAACTCTGCAATTAAGGTACTGAGAAAATCCCCTGCTCGCCACACTCCGGTGCCTGTTTGGGTACTCTGAGGGAGAATTCAGAATGTCCAATTCACCTAACAAGACCATCTTTCGAGGCTTGTGGAAGGAAACGGGAGCACCCGGAGGAAACCCACGCAGACTCGAGAAGAACGTGTAGACTCCGCATAGACAGTTACTCAAGTCGGAATCGAATCTGGGATCCTGAGGCTGTGAAGCAACAATGCTAACCACTGTGCTACTGTGCCGCACATTCGGAGGTCGATGGTAGGACGGGTTGGGGAGGGGGATTTCAATCAACAAATGGTTTTTTTCTGCGGCCAAGGTAGTGGTGGACCCATATGGTACCTATGTGGTGGTTACAGGTTCCTTGGTTGGGTGGTTGGTGGTGTTAGTTAACATATACCGAACTGGGACGACACAGCATTTGATAGGAAGTTGTTGGCTTCCATTCTGGATTTGGAGACGTACCAACTGATTTTTGGGGGTGATGGGTGATTTAAATTGCTTGCCAGATCTGAAGATGGACCATTCTAGGTCAAAATCGTTGTTGCTCTTGGGGGTGGTGAGGACGTTGCAAGCGTTTAAGGGAGAAGGGGCAGATCTATGGAGGTTAATGCACCCAGGGGGTAACAAATTCTCATTCTTCTCCCCAGTACGTAAGGTGTATTCCAGGATTGACATTTTTCTGGTGGGCAGGTCTCTTCTCCCTTAGGTGAAGAAGGCAGAATTTTCAATGGTTGTCATCTTGGATCATGTCCCACATGTGGTGGATTTGGTTTTGGAATGGGGCCCTGTTTAGCGTCCGCGTGGATTTTAGATGTGGGGTTATTGACGGATTTGTGGTTTTGTTGGCGCATGTTCAAAGCTATTGGTGGGTACATGAAATTCAATAGGAATGATTCAATCTCATCCTCCAAGCTTCGGGAGGCATTGAAGGTGGTGATTAGGGGAGAGATTATATTGTACAAGGTGCATATGGACAGGGAGTTGAGGGTGCAACAGCAGAGGTTAGTGGATGAAATCTTTGAGGCGGAGCACAGGCACTTGTACGACCCTACCCCGAGTTCTTGGCGAGCAGGAAAAAACCGCAGACAGTTTTTGGCGGTTTGGGGAAGGCGGTAAGTCAAAGTACAATACTACACAGGAACAGGCCCTTTGGCCCTCCAAGCCTGGGCCGACCATGATACCTGCCAAAACTAAAATCATCTGCACTTACTGAGTCCGTATCCTTCCCTTCCCACCCTATTCATTTTGTCTAGATGTCCCTTAAATGCCTCTATCATACCTGCTCCCACCACCTCCCCAGGCAGCGCCTTCCATATACTTACCACCCTCTGTGTTTAACAAAAAACTTGCTTCGCACATCTGTTCTAAACTTTTCCCCACGCACTTTAAACCTATGTCCCCTAGTACTTGACTCTCCTACCCTAGGAAAGAGCATCTGGCTATCCACTCTGTCCATGCCACTCAGTCCTGTAGACCTCTATAGGGTTGCCTCTCAACCTCCGTTGTTCCAGTGAGAAGACCGAGTTAATCTAACCTCTCCTCATTGCTAATGCCCTCCATACCAGGCAACGTCCGAGTCAACCGCTTCTGTACCCTCTCCAAAGTATTCACATCCTTCTGGTAGTGTGGCGACCAGAATTGTGGACAATATTCCAAATGAGACCTAAGTAGGGTCCTGTACAGCTGCAACATGACTTGCCAATTTTTATATTCAATGCCCCGACCGATGAAGGCCAGTATGCTATATGCCTTCTTGCCCAACTTATCCATTTGCGTTGCCACTTTCAGTGATCCATGGACATGCACGCCGAGATCTCTCTGCCTGTCAGTACTCGCAAGAGTTCGACCATTTATTGTGTGGCATTCAAGGGGGAACTTTTATGAGTATGAGGAGAAGGCGGACCATCTGTTTGCTCATCAGCTGAGGCGGCACGCGGCCTCTCGGGAAATTATTCAGGTTCAGGATTCAAGTGGTAGTTTAGTTTCCGCCCCAGACAAAGTCAATGTGGTATTTTAGGCTTTTTACAAGAATCTTTACAGGTCAGAGCCATCGGTGAGGGGGAGTTGACATGTTGACATATTTAAATGGGTTGGAGTTTGCGGAGGTGAGGTTAAGAGACGAGAGGAGTTGGAGGCCTCATTCGGCACGGAGGAAGTTCTGGCTGGTATTGGGCAGATGCAAACGGGTAAATTGTCTGGCTCTGATGGGTTCCCAGTGGAAATCCTGTAAGAAATTTGCAGATCAGTTGGTTCCGTTGCTGGTAGACATGTTGAATGATTCTCTGTCCCGTGGCCATGTCGACTATACTTTCGCAGGCCTCCATTATGCTGCTGTTGAAAAAGGGTAAAGACCCAAAGGAGTATGGGTTATATAAGTCTATCTTGCTGCCAAATGTGGACACCCAAGATACTGGCTTCGACATTGGTGGTAAGGCTGAGGCCCTGTCTCCCTGAGGTGATTGTGGAGGATCAGACAGGCTTTGTCAAAGGCTGGAAGTTGTCAGCCAATATTCGGATGTTGTTGAATGTGGTCTCTCCCCGTCTGAGGGGTCTGTGCTAAAGGTGATTGTGTCATTAGATACCGAAAAGGCACTGGGGGGGGGGGGGGGGGGGGGGGGGGGGGGGGTGGCTAGGGGGTTACGTATCTCGGGCCGGTGCCACGGCCTCTGATGGCCACGCCACGTTCCTGGTGTCGGCCTCGCCGGGGCTGCAGATGGGAGTGAAGGCAGATATCCTTGCCTTTGCCTCGTTGATTGCCCGGAGGCGGGTTCTGCTGGGGCAGAGTCTTTGTTTCTGCCCATCACCTCTCTGTGGTTGGGTGTAAGGGAATTCTTGTACCTGAATAAAGTCAAGTACACTTGAGGTGGCAGCCATTCATTTTTTTTCTTTTTTTAAATAAATTTAGATTACCCAGTAATTTTTTCCAATTGAGGGGCAATTTAGCGTGGCCAATCCACCTAGCCTGCACATCTTTGGGTTGTGGGGGTGAAGCCCATGCAGACACGGGGAGAATGTGCAAACTCCACACGGACAGCGACCCAGAGCCGGGATCGAGCCTGGGACCTCAGCGCCGTGAGGCAGCGGGGCTAACCCACTGTGCCACCGTGCTGCCCACGCCATTCATGACCTACTTTAAGGAATTAGTCACCGTCAGTTGATGGGGGGGGGGGGGGGATTTGGTGTTGGTTTATTTTGGGTTTTCTTTCGGTTGTCTTTTTTATCTTGGCGGATAGGGTGGGTATGATCGTTTGGGGGTTTCATGTTGGTTCTTGTGTGTCATTTGCTGTGGAATTTTATTGTAAAATTGTGAAATCTTTAATAAAAATATGTATGTTTTATTAATTATTTTATTAGGGCATTTATAATTTTAATAGTTTCACATTTTAAACAACAGAGAGATCCATCACACGCAAAAAACCCAAAGTAACATACCGGACTTAAAATATGTATGTTTTAAATACCAATGGCACAGAGGAATACTTGCTTTACAAAGATATTCTTTGAGAAAGATCACTTGGCACTACTTTGCAGAACAGATCTAACTCCGGTCAGACCCATGCAGAATCTCTGGCTGTATGTCTTCAAAACTTGTTTCAGACAAGTTTGCACTGCTTTAAATTTCTTTAATCTCTTTTAACTAACTTACAATAAGAACAGGACTGTTTCACTGTGCACACAGCTCCAGCCCGATCAGAACTGAAAATGCTCTCTCAAAAAGCCTTTGCTCCACCCAACAATGACATCTTCTCACCAAGCTGAAAACTATTTAATTCCCCAGGGAATCCCCTTAATCAAAACAAAATTGTATTAGCCAAAGCTTTTCTCCGATGGGTAATTGCATCTCTGGCTCCGAAAAGCTTTGTTGTGTTTCAAAACTAGATTATTTTAAAACATGACTTTATCAGTCAAACACACTGTAGCCAGGCTTTTATCCCTTCACAAATACTAATACAATATAGCTGAAATTCCTACATTCATCACATCTGTTTCAGGTCATCCCTCGAACTTTTATTTCTAGTCGATACCCTCAGTTCTGTTATCACCCTTGTAAATGCTCTTTGCGCCTGCTCCAGTTTTCCAACCGTCTTTTTATAATTAAAGTGCACAACACTCAAATGAGGTCAAACCAAGCTTCTGCGTAACCGTAAAATAACTTGTCTTTGTTAAACATTTTAACACTAACAGGCATGCTCCAGAGAAAGCAATTTTTTCCCCTTTATTCAGTCAATCATTTGTAGTGTACAAGCAAACACTGGAATGTATGTGATCCCTCATTTTTTAAAAAATAATTAATTGTATTAACCAACTTCCACTATAATAGATAGAAACTTGAAGTATATTTATATAAGTATTAGGTAGGATATTATTGTCAATGTACCTCCAGGTCAGAAAAATCTGTTGGCATTCAGCAGATTTTCATGATAAGGATGTGATATGTCACATGATGCTGTTTTTTGGGTTATGAAATTATCTTTTAATGTGTAACAATTGTGTAGCTAGGTCTTTATGTATATTGCTTTATACGCTCTTACATTTCATTCTTTAGGTATATATATATTTTTATAAGCCCATCTCAAAATTGGCTGCTAGCTCTCTCAATTGAAGAAAGTGATTGGATTTTTGTTCATTACTTTTCAGGCTTGCATATTCAAAATATTGTTCCACTCTTGTCACTTACAAAACCCAGGTTTAATTGCTTTCTGCCATAGCCTTAATTAATGTCAGTATTTATGTATGTTTTCTTGTTTTGAATAGCTCTGTTCCAATTGATTACAACCTATACCGCAAGTTTTGGTCACTCCAAGACTTCTTCAGAAATCCATTGCAATGTTATGAGAAAATTTATTGGAAGACATTTCTAAAGGTAAAATCTATTAATTAGCATGATGCAGCTGTAGTTGTGCTTGTGTTTTATTATAAAAAATTCACATTCATCAAGTGATGGTGTTAGATTGTTACAATTCCCAAAGGAGATCTTGTAATTGTGTATAGGTTGCTTTTGGAGGAAGTGAGATATTCGTTCGACCTGTTGCTAAAGCTTGGAATTAAAACAGAAAATTCTGGAAATACTCAGCAGGTCTGGCAGTATCTGTAATGAGAAACAGTTAATGTTTCAGTTTGATGAACTTAGATCAGAACTGGGAAACGTTCGAAATGTAATAGGTTTTCAGGATGTCAAATGGGAGGGAGAAAAATGAACAAAAGGGAAGATCTGTGATAGGGCAGAAATAGGAGATATTAAATGACAAAATAATTGGTGGGGGTGAGCCAAAGCGAGTCGAAATGGGACAAGTAACAAAAGATATGACCAATGCTTTGACAAAGTCATTCCGATTCGAAAAGTTAGCTCCCTTTTCTTTCCACAGATGCTGTCAGACCTGCTGAGATTGTCTGGTATTTTCTGGTTTTGATTCATTTAAATGTTTCCAATTTAATTTGACAGTTGGCTCCTGTCCATTTAATTAATTTCAGAATGCAACCTATGAAGAGTCTCCATAATATAATAAAGCACCTTATTTTATGTTTGTAAAATGTTCATGGTCCTGCACAATTAAACTTTTAACTCACTTATGTGTATTTATTTCACAGCATTCAGATGAAGTGTTGGATGTTTTCAGAAGCTACAAACTGGATGATATGCAGGCTTCAAAGAAGAAGCATGAAGAATTAAAATCTTCAGGGGAGGAGCATGTTTACTTTGCAAAATTCTTGACTAGTGAAAAGGTAATTATTTGATAGTTCTTCACAGTTTATTTTGGTCGTTGGATTTCTATTCATTTGGATATGGAATTGCATGCACAAGTGATTGCTTTTATCTGTGACTTTTTCTCTTGCAGCTTTCATAAGTAAACTTGAGTATACCGTGGTACAAAATTGTATACACGTTGCATATAAAATAAATTGATCAAGATTAATACACTTACTAATTACGATATATAATATAGTAGAGGTTCCGTAGGTTGTCCATGTTCCCCTGTCTCTCAAAAGGTAGCTATTACACAATTACATATTATTGCATACTAGGTTGACCCTACTTTTTCCATATTTGCAAGTTAATTAAACCACAAACGCAAACTAGTAGAGCAAGGTACAATCAGCACAATATTCAAAAACAAAATTAGAATCAGTCCAAGAAAGCCTTTTTTAAGAACAGATTTATTCCACCACTGGATAATTGATGGGGCTTTTGTGATCTTACATAATGTACTGCTGAACAATGCAATCTTCAATTCATGGAATTCAAATCTGCAGCAAGCACCAAAGCCTAAGGCGATCATGTCAATATATATATAAAACCAGTGATTTCAGTCTTGGTCGTCATCTCTGGATTAAAGGCACAATGGTATAAGATTGAATGAAATGATTGTGAGTGGTTGCTCATAATGGGTCATTTTTCAAATACTTGTGACGAATGTAGGATTTTAGGATATGGGATTAGAAACCTTTAGCAATTTAAGGGTTAAAAACCTGGGGTTATCGTGTTTTTAACTGCAGCGTCATGTTTTTAAAAGGGATTTTGTTTTGCAGAGTCTGGAAGCTTTTAGGAGCCAGAAGATGAAATTGACCAGAGGAATGTGTTTTTCAATCTGTGGTTTGACTAGGGAAAGTCCCTATGGAGTTTATGTGCTTTCAGCCTGGAGAGTTGATTTGCTTTTCAGCTTTGGGAGATGATGTCATTGCTGGGTGGAGCCAAGGGATTCAGAGAGACTTTGAGAAAGCTTTGGTGAGGAGTTGAAGTCTGATCTGGCAACCCTTGTTTTGACCACAAGTAATGGCAGTTTCTCACAGCAGGGTAGTTTAAAAAAGAGTAATAATATTTAAAGCAGAGCAGTTTTGTCTGAAGACAAGGAAGAAGGTGAAACAATTTGAGACAGCTTTTTGAAGACATCCAGCCAGAGTCTGCAGGGTTCCAACAGGAGTCCAGATCTGTTCTGCAAAACAAATCTTACTTTTGCGATGCTGATTTTAAGATAGATTGAGAGCTGTTTGTTTATTTTCTTGTTGTTTAGTGGGGAATAGAATAATAGTGTTTATGGGGTAATTGTAAGCTGCTCTTTTCGATTGTGACGTTAAAGAGTTTTAATATTGTTTTCATAAAGTTTTGTTTTAAATATAACAAATCCCTATTGCTGCGTGAAATCACTCCTGGAGCAGATCCTTTTTTCCCACACAGTGTTACAAAATAAACTAAAATTTTGAAGCTTTGGTCTAGTGTTCTGGCCACTATTGGCGTCTGGTCTGGGATTGTAATATACTGGTTAGCGCCATGACCAATTATAATCTAATTAGCATTTCAAACAAAGCCCCCATTTCTTGACTAATTTCATGATCAATCATTCTGGGCATGGCATGTTGTTTGTCTCTGATTTTAGTTTTGCATTTTGATAAGGAACGGCAGCTTCCATTTTAATTTGAATTGTTTAAAAACACAAGAGGTACAAAAGCGTGTATTGTTACAATAGCATCTTTGTGATTGATCAATATAAGTTGGGAGGAGAATAGATTCTGTCATCCATGAATCAGCATACAACATTATCTACATGCATTTCTGGCAAATATTTACATTTTTTATCTGTTTACCTTTATGAAAACCGCTTAAAGTTAAAAATATACATATATTTTCATTTCCATATTACTGGACCGTTGTTTCATACTGGAGATGAGAATACTCGTTTTTAGATTCCAGTTGCTGACATCAATGTCATGAGACCAATTATGCAGGATCCTAATTGATACCAACAGCCCACTCCCTTACTGCCCCCTGTTCTCCCACCTCCAATTTTCCAAAATAATTTGGTGAGGCTCCTGTAATGACATAAAATATTGCAATAACACACTTGAATACTTGGATTCAGAAAATTATACTTGCAAATTTCCTGACATTACTTTTTCTTTTGCTAGTTGATGGATCTACAATTGAACGACAGCAACTTTAGACGGCATATCCTTCTACAATATTTGATATTGTTTCAATATCTGAAAGGCCAAGTCAAATTTAAAAGGTAACCATCTCAAAACGTTGAGGATATATCGGGGGTGGTTATACAGTCTTAATGTCTGCAGTTGAGGATGCACCATTACTGCTTCATTAAGTTTAGTGGTACATCTGAAAACATTCGAGGTTTTTCAGATTAAACATGTCAATAGAACAATAGGAAGGTCATAGCAAAGGCATAAGTCATGGGATGAGGGTGGGGAGGCAGAAAAGGAGTCAGTGGGAAAAATTGGTATGGTGGCAAGGTGGCGCAGTGGTTCGCATTGCTGCCTTCCTCCGCCAGGGACCTGGGTTCAATTCCGGCCTTGGGTGATTGTATGGAGTTTGCACGTTCTCCCCATGTCTACATGTCTTTGCTCTGGGTGCTCTGGTTTCCTCCCACAGTCCAAAGATGTACAGGTTAGATAGATCGGCCATGCTAAAGTTGCCCCTTCGTGTCCAAAGATGTGCAGGTTTGGTAGGACAGGGGAATGGCCAATCCACCTAAACTGCACATCTTTGGACTGAGGGAGGAAACCGGAGCATCCGGAAGAAACCCACACAGACAGTGGGAGAACATGCAAACCACACAGGAGTCACCCAAGGCCAGAATTGAATCGTGTCCCAGGCACTGAGGCAACAGTGCTAACCACTGTACCATTGTGCTGCCCTTTCCTCCTCCACCCTGTCTCTTCCCCATTCTCCTCTCCCCCCCTTTCTACCCCTCTTGCTCTCCTCCTCTTCACCCCCTCTCCTCCATTCTTTTCCCCCCCTCTCCATTCTTTTCCCCCCCCTCTCTACCCTCTCTTTCTTCTCTTGTCCCGCTCTTTTTTTCCCCCCTTTGTCGCCCGCAACCCGCCCTCCTAAATCACAGTTATTCATTTGAGCTCTTGTAGTGTATACTGGCAATACAGTTGCCTGTGAGCATACGATTTACAAGCGGGAGTAGGCTCCTTGAGCCTGCTCTGTTATTCAATAAGATCTTGACTGATCTGATTGTAACCTCACCCACATTCATGCCAACCCCAATAACCTTTCACCCCCCAGATAATCAAGAATCCATCTAACTTGGCATTAAAAGATTCAGTGACTCCCACCATCTTTTGAGGAAGAGAGCTCCAGAGACTTGCATCCCCTCTAGATATAAAATGAATTAAATGAGTAACGTTGTTTTTAAACAGTGGCCCCTAGTTCTAGATCCTCCCAAAAGAGGAAACATTCTCTCCAAATCTATCCTGTCAAGACTCCTCAGGATCTTAAAGGTTTTGACCAAGTTGCCTCATTCGCTTATAAACTCCAGTGGATAAAGGCTTCACCTGTCCAACCTTTCTTCGTAAGACAACCCGTCAGTTCCTGGTATTAGTCTAGTAAATCTGTGAATTGCGCCTATTGAGTTGACATTTTTCCTTGTATAAGGAGACCGATACTGTATACAGTGCTCCAGATGTAGTCTCACCAATGCCCTGTGCAACTGACGTATAACCTTCCTCCTTTGGCATCAGTTCCCCTCACAATAGATGATAAGGTTCTATTAGCTTTCCTAATACTCGCTGTACCTGTGTACAGATTTGTGATTCATGCACGAGGGTACCCAGTTCCCTTTGCACCTCAGAGCTCTGCAATCTCTTCCCCATTTTGTTAATAAGCTTCTTATTTATTCTTCCTGCCAAAATGGGAAATTTCACATTTGCCCACATTATAGTCCATCTGCCAGATCTTTGCCCACTCGCTTAACCTATATCCTATGACCCTTTGTAGTCTTTTGTGTCCTCTTCACAATTTAATTTCCTACCTATGTATGTGTCATCAGCAAATTTAGCAATCATTCCTTCACTCCCTTCATCCAAGTCATTTATTTAAATTGTAAAAATTTGAGGCTGCAGCACTGATCCCTGTGGCACATCACTCCACATCCTGCCAACTAGTTAAAGATCCATTTATGCCAACTCTGTTTCCTGTTAGCGTACCAATGTTCTATCCATGCCAATACAGTTCATTCCAGGGCTGTCACAGTTGACCCTGATATTATCCTCAGCTAAGCTGCACTGCACACAATTCAAGTATGGCAGCTGGTTAGTGATTAGGAATGGGTGTCCTGGCGAACATGCTTCTTACAAATACAAGAGTCACCGTTCAACTAATTCTTTATTGACCAGGAATCACATCTGTGCGTTTGTTCTGTGTGGCTCAGCTATTTCTTTTTTTATTATTAAGGCATTTATAATTTTATAATAATAATAGTAAACAGTACAAGTACAAATACAAATATAAACAAAGTGCAAAGACCGCCTCCTTCCCTCCCAAGTCCCACCTACTCTAAACAATAATCACCCCCCCCCCCCCCCCCCCCCCCCCCCGCTCCCGCTGACAGTTCGTTTTCTCCATAGAAGTCGACAAACGGCTGCGGACGAACCCTAGCGACTCAGCTATTCCTTGACTAAACCAGCTGAACCATCACTGAAAACCATGGTGCAGCTTGCTTACTGTAAAGTTCTCTTTCCCCCCCCCCGAACCGCCAGCCACCCCAAGTTGACCTGCCTTGTTAAGCATGATCCTTTATCAGTTTTACTTTCCAGTCACTTTATCTGTGTCAGAAGTAAAGAATTCCTACTAGTTACATTATTATGATGTAATTCAAGGCAGTATTTGGTTAAAGGATACATGTAGCAGATGGTCTTTAAGGCTATAGGGAAATAAATGGCTGAGACTTTGATTAATATACCAGAAACTTTATACCTGCAATATATATTCAAAAATAGAGTCCATATCCAGGATTGTGGAGTGAGTTATGTTATGGAAGAATTAATTAGTGTAACGGTGCTAAGGAAGATGCTCGCCCTTATTATTTATGCTGGTGGTGTTCCTCTTGAGCACAGAGACCACAAATAATGAGCAGTTTTCAAATATCTTGCCACATTAAATGAAGTATGATCTAGTATAATTTTGCTTCACAGCTCCTACTGTGTGTTGACTGATGAACAGTCTCTTTGGATTGAAGATACCACTAAAGCAGTTTATCAGGTTGGTGGAAAGGAATTAATTGCTAAGTTGTACTGTAACTTCATTCACTTATCAGAAATTGTGTTGTTAAAAAAAATACTAAACGCATTCTGTCTTTTCATTATTCCCCATATTCATTGCTTAAATTGTGCAGTCTAATGGGAATGTGCAAGAGTTTTCCCTGCACCATGTAAATATTCCATATTGCAAAAAGTGATATATCCTTCACATTTGACCTTTCTTTAGGTCCTTTTCTTCTAGTCTCAAAATCTGCATTTTTACAGTATCTTCAACTAGGAACCACCTATAGTTCAACCTTGATTGTCTCAAACCAGGCAGATGGCAACCAGTTTTGGGTAAACTGGCACCTTGCACTGCTAGGCTGATAGTTTGTACTGGGTTTCTTATGTAATTTGTTAACTTCCAGGTGGGCCACAGATCCCACCAGGGATTCGGATTGGTGCCTGTCTCTGCACTTTTAACTGCTAGAGAGGGCCAGGGACCCAGGTTTGATTCCGGCCTTGGGTGACTGCATACAGTTGGTACATTCTCCCCGTGTCTGCGTGGTTTTCCTCCAGGTGCTCCAGTTTTCTCCCACAGTATAAAGATGGGTGGTTAGATGAATTTGCCATGATCAATGCACGGAGTTATGGGGATAGGGCGGAGGAGTGGGCTTAGGTAGGGTGCTCTTTCAGAGGGTCAGTGCTAGTTCAATGGGCCGAATAACCTCCTGCACTGTAGGGATTCTATGGCTAATAGTGGAAGTGGAGAAGAGAATCTTGTTATTTGATAGAGCAGACTCCCTGGTGAGGGCTCGCCTCCGGTTCTTGGAACTCCTGATGCATGGTATGTTGTTCTTCCTGATCGACTTGGGGAGTAGGGGCGAAGTCTTGCGAAGAGCGGGGGGTAAATTCCTGGCCGATTTTGAGAGTTGACTGCTATACTTTCGCAATCTCAGTTTGAACGCTGGGCATTTCAGTTTCGATGGAGCGCATTGTATCTGGCTTTCAAGGCCGGTGGGAGATTCCAACCACTGTTGTTTTGTCCTCTATGCTCGTTGTGAGGAGTTGAAGGTAGCTGGCCATGTCAAGTCGTCTCCTCCAGCCAGAGCCTTGGTCCCTTGGCGTTAGGGTGATGGCATGGCGGAGGTGAAAACAGACCAAGCAGGCCAGCAGCACGGTTTGATTCCCGTAACAGCCTTCCCGAACAGGCACCGGAATGTGGCGACGAGGGGCTTTTCACAGTAACTTCATTTGAAGCCTACTCGTGACAAAAGATTATATTTTAATGGGAATCTTTCCTCAATCCTGATTAGGTTAATTATATTTACCAATTTTGATCATACTGTAGAACTATTTAAATAAAATGTTGTTTTGACAATTTTGTTCCTTATTCGTTTATGTAGTTATTCAAAGAGACGCCACCTGATGGGGGAAGGTTTTCCAGCATGGTAGAGGTATGTCAAAATATATTTGTATTGAATATCTGAATTAAATCTACCTGTACCAGATTGAAATTAATTGTCCACAAAAAAGCTATCATTTCTTTCAGCACACACATGCTTTCCTACAAGTGTACTGAATAATAATAATCTTTATTGTGATCAGGAATGGCTAGCCAAGCTAATGTTTCCTTCATTTCTTCCCCTTATCACACCTCGCTTTGTTCAGGAACATGGAGGCCAATTATAATGCTATGCACTATTTTTTTTAAAAAAAATTTAGAGTACCCAATTCATTTTTTGCAATTAAGTGGCAATTTAGCGTGGCCAATCCACTAGCCTGCACATCTTTGGGTTGTGGGGGCGAAACCCACACAAACACGGGGAGAATGTGCAAATTTCACATGGACAGTGTCCCAGAGCCCGGATCGAACCGGGGACCTCGGCGCAGTCTTGGAATGTGTGTGTCAGTAGAAAGGCCAGCAATTATTGGCCAACTCTAGTTACCATCGAGACGTTGGTGGCAGCATTCGTGTCTGGCTGGTGAAGCTACTCCCATAGCGCTGTTAATTGGGGAGTTCCAAGATTTTAATCAAATGACAGTGAAGGCGGCACAGTGGTTAGCAGTGACAATTTGACCACGCTAAATTGCCCCTTAATTGGAATTTTTTTTTAAATGGCAGTGAAGGGACAGTAATATATATATATCCAAGTCAGGAAAGGGTCCAGAGGAGATTCACAAGAATGATCCCTGGAATGAGGAGCTTGTCATATGAGGAGCTGTTGAGGACTCTGGGTCTGTACTTGGAATTTAGAAGGATGAGGGGGGATCTCATTGAAACTTACACAATACTGAGAGGCCTGGATAGAGTGAACATTGAGAGGATGTTTCCACTCATAGGAGAAACTAGAACTCGAGGGCACGGCCTCAAACTGAAGGGATGGTCCTTTAAAACTGAGATGAGGAATTTGTTCGACCAGAGCGTCGTGAATCTGTGAAACTTTTGCTGCAGAAGGCTGTGGAGGCCAAATCACTGAGTGTCTTTAACACAGAGATAGATAGGTTCTTGATTAATCAGGGGTGATGGGGAGAAGGCTAGAGAATGGGGATGAGAATAATACCAAAAGTAGGGCAGCACGGTGGCGCAGTGGGTTAGCACTGCGTCCTCACAGCACGGAGGTCTCAGGTTAGATCCCGGCTCTGGGTCACTGTCAGTGTGGAGTTTGGAGATTCTCCCCGTGTTTGTGTAGATTACGCCCCCACAACCCAAAAATGTGCAGGCTAGGTAGATTGGCCATGCTAAATTGTCCCTTAATTGGAAAAAATGATTGGATACACTAAAAATTAAAAACAAAAGAGAAAGATACCAACCATGATTGAAAGGCAGAACAGACTCAATGGGCCAAATGGCCTAATTCTGCTCCTATATCTTATGGTCAGGGTGGCCTGTGGCTTGCAGATGATCCTGTTTGGCTCATTAAATGTTCAGTGCACATCCTCACTAAACCATTGGTAAAACAGCAAAGCCACTTATTAAACATGTTTTTGATTCATATTTATCTATATGCTGAAAGCAAATTGGTTTGTTCTAATATGTATTAAGAGTTTCTGTAATTTGATTACAGCATATACTACACAGTGAAGAAAATTGGATTGCATGGAAAAATGAAGGTTGCCCAAGTTTTGTTAAAGAAAGGTATTTTTCTTAGACTTAACATCACTTTTTACATGCTTGTAATCGCCCTTCTCTCCACCTCCTACTTTACGTAGCTTATATAATTTAATTGATTAAAAGGGCAAATGGCATCCTGTTCTGCATGTCTAATGTAACTTTCCTTAACAATCAGTGGCACAACAGGTAAATTAAAAGCTATACCATTTGACCTCTCCGTTTACTCATATTTTCTTGTTAGAAGTTTGTATGTAGTCTTGTCGTGAAGATTTAATTTTATTCAGTGAATTTCAAATAGGCAATTCTTATCAAATTGTGTCGAATGAATGACAGTAGCTGGTATTTTGTGGTTTCATGTAGGCTTTCGTTTGTACCATATTGGGAAATATGAGCACTGAAATTGATTTAATTCAAGGAATAAACTAAGAACCACCTGATATTCTGATTTGATGGTTAATGGGATTCAATTATTAAGCATATACCAAAAATGATAATTCTAGAAATTTGATACATGTTTCAGATTGTGCCAGTGTGCTGTTTTTCGCACTCAATCATAAGCTCACTTAATTAGTTAATTTGGTTTTTAAAGGCCACCTGAATCCAAAGTTCCAAAGCCTGTAAGAAAACGACCTGCTCCTGAGGATTTCTTTGGAAAAGGACCAGGCAAGAAGGTCTTGATGGGAAAGTGAGTACCAATGCTATTTTGAATATCTGTTGTATTGGGACATGATCAAGCACTACCAAAACTGGAATTTGGCATGTCAGTAGGAACAAGTAGTCTGGTGCTTGTCTGCTACCCAAGAAGTGTTTCCATCAGCATACAAGTACAAAAAGCCAGATAAGAATAACTGAGCTCAGTAAAATATTCATAATAATCTAACCGTAAATAATAATTGTGCATGTCCTCTACCTCCAATTTAAATGATCCAAATAAATTCAAAAATTACATTGCTAATTAATTTTGCAAACAACTTTGTGAATTCTCAGCATAACATTTTTTGAACCATCCTGTTAATTTCATTTTCAACAAATATTTGATTGATGGATGGTGTTTCGTTTTCATAATGTCAAGTTCATGGGGCGAAATTCTCCGCCCCCCACGACGGGTGGGAGAATAGCGGGAGGGCCTTCCCAACATTTTTGCCGCCCTCCCGCTATTCCCCCCCCCCCCCCCCCCCCCCCCCCCCGCCGAAGTCCCGACCCGAATCGCTGCCGCCGTTTTTTTACGGCCGGCAGCGGTTCTCAGCTGTTAGATGGGCTGAAGTCCCAGCCCTTTCCGCCGTTTTTACGAACGGCAAACACACCTGGTCTTGCCGTTCGTAAAAACGGCGTCACAAACTCGCTATTAATAACCATGGCACCGATTGGCACGGCAGTACCACGGCCGTGCCAAGGGTGCCATGGGCCCGCGATCGGTGGGCACCGATCGCGGGCCCGATGCCCGCGCACTACTTGTCCTTTCGCCGCCCCGCAGTATCCATTCGCGGGGCGGCTGAGGGGCAACCCGGCCCGCGCATGCGCGGGTTTCGCGCAAAAACGCGATGACGTCACCCGCGCATGCGCGGGTTGGAGTCTTCCAAACTGCGCATGCGCGGCTGACGTCATATGACGCGTCAGCCGGCGCTAACTCCGGCAAGCGGGCTTAACGATTTTCGTTAAGCCCGTCTTGCCGGAGCCTACGGCGTCGGGCTGCTAGCCCCGACCGGGGACCAGAATCGGTCCCCGGTCGGGAAGGGGCGCGCTGCCGTAAAACCCGCCCGGGTTTTACGGCAGCTTTACGATTTCTCCCGTTTTGGGAGAATCTCGCCCATGATTTTTGAACTTCAAGATTATGATATTATTCATCACACCTGGTTCATTATTTGGTCACATTTTATTTCAGTCATAATCTTTGAGAAGAAGGTTTAATAGTTTACAGTTAGACTGTGGTCTTGGATCAATCTCCCTTGCAGTGGACACACAAGGATAGAAGTAGTTCCTTTTACCCCTCTGGATTTCACCTTGGATCCCTCTTATGATGAAAAACACTGTTTAAAAAAACTTAGCCAATTAAATGATTCACTTTAAACGTATAAAATTAAATAATAAGTCTGTGTAAATTATAATATTATCATACCTCACATATCTAAAGTTGAGTTTTTGGTTTCCTGCAGTGAAGAACTGACACGGCTTTGGAATCTCTGCCCTGACAACATGGAAGCTTGTAAGTCCGAAAGCAGGTGAGAGATTCATCTTGACATTGCAACCTTTTTGAAGGATTTGAAAGTTTGACTATAGTTAAATCAATCGCAGGTACTGCCTTTATATAAAATCAAAAAGCTATCTGTGTATTTGTGGATCAGTGGTACAGTATATTGAAGCATTGGCATACCGCGACATGAAGAGTCAGGAATCAGTCCTGAATTTGAGGTTTCCTGCTGAGTCAATTTCCACTTCGAACTGGGAAATGTGAAGCAGCAATGATTTTCTTCCCACTAAGCACGGTGTTGAAAATTGGAAATGACCGTTGATGCACACCGACAGTAACATTGTTATATCAGAAGATTCTGGGAGCAGATTTTTTATCTGTCCTTGTGGTCTGAACTTAACACTGAAGACCTAATATGAGAATACTTGATTGTAAGTGGAAAACTAGATTTTAAAGGAAAGCTTCAAGCAACCTTGTTCGGAGCTCTACAAAAGGCTCATATTTTTGGCTCTTGAAAACTACTCTACAAAATAATACACCAGTACATTGTCCAATGAGCTATGTAAGAATCACGTTCAAAATGCTCAGGGTAATTTTTCATGATGTGATCCTTGGGTGCTCCAGTCATCAGTTAACAGCCATTATTCTTGCAGAACTTCTTCAAATGGTTGCGGTTCTGCCAAATGACCTGATTCCTGTTATGTTTAATCTATGCTGTAGTGCTGATTTGGATTCTGATGTTAACAATGGCATTTAAATGCTGTTACTCAAAGTCACATTTATGAATATCTGGCTTTTCACCATATTTCTACCAAAGATCCCACATGAAGTGCGAAGATCATCTTCCAATGTATATATTTGCACAGGGTAGTGGTTGAGTGCTTCTAATTTTTTTTAGGCCCCGGGCTCCATTTCCTAATTGCAATAAAGTAAATCTTTTTTCTTTTATTCCCTACGTATCTCGACATACGTGAACTTTCTGTGGGACTCCAACACCTGACTAGCTTATTGATAGATAAGGAACATCAGTTTACCTGCAAACGCCTTAACTATTGAGATCTAACTGGATGTACCTGCAGCTAGTAGGTTAGCAGAGAAATGATCGTAACTGGGTTCAAGAATCAAGAATTGTTCCAGTGAAGGCTATTATGTTTTGCGAATGGCCATTTTGCATCGTCCTGCCATTCTGATAAGTTTTATTGTGCTTGTATCTTTATTTTGATGTGATCTATATGGATTGCAGAGAGTTTATGCCCACTTTGGAAGAGTTTTTCGAAGATGCTATTGAACAAGCTGATCCAGAAAACATGGTTGAAGAAGAGTACAAGTAAGTTATTGTGATTTCACAAACTTAAAAAGTTTAAACCTGTTACCTGGCCATGAAAGTATGATTATCAGGAATCTGTTCACATCCTGATAACAGTTTTTACTTGAATGATGCAGGGTGGTAAACAATTCCAATTATGGCTGGAGGGCTTTGAGGCTGCTAGCACGACGAAGTCCACACTTCTTCCAGCCAACTAACCAACAGTTCAAGAGCTTGCCTGAGTACCTAGACAACATGGTTATCAAATTGGCCAAGGAACTACCTGTAAGTATCTTGTCTGCCCTCGTGTTTGTGAAGAGCAGTGCCGTATTTTAAAAACTGGAAGGGATGCCTGAATAATGAAATAATTTAGTACATGATATTCAAAGTCACAAACCTCGCTGTTTGTTTGTGTACCATCATTGTGAGGAACAAAGCCGGCTGAACAGTTACTACTACCCTTGCCACAGGCAGGGCTTATATATCTTTCGGAGTGCTAAATTGAATTAGAAACAGGCAAACGTCTGAATAACTGGAAAACAAACCTTTGTCCAATACATCCCACTGTGCACCTTGAGTGAAGCAACTTAAAGTTTCTTTTTTAGAACATACAGTGCAGAATGGGGCCATTCGGCCCATTGAGTCTGCACCGACCCACTTAAGCCCCACTTCCACCCTATCCCCATAACTCAATAATAACCCCATCTAACCTTTTAGGTCACTAGGGGCAATTTATCATGGCCAATCCACCTAACCTGCACATATTTGGACTGTGGGAGGAAACCAGGGCACCTGGAGCAAACCCGCGCAGACACGGGAGAATGTGCAGACTCCGCACAGACAGTGAGCCAGTGGGGAATCGACCCTGGCGCTGTGAAGCCACAGTGCTATCCACTTGTGCTACCGTGCTGCCTACGGTTTAAGTTGATCACATAAAATGTACCAAACCTTTTTACAAAGACAGAGACCAAATAATCCAGCAAGAAGGATTAGAAGAGGTGGCCAAAAGCTAAATTAAAGAGATGGTTTTTGAGGAGAAAGTAAAATTTGTTCAAAATGGCTGGAAACCTTACAGAAAAGAAAGGATGTAAATTAGTTTAGATTGTAAGAGCAGAAGTGCATGCCGGAGCATTTCATTTGTTCTTGGAGTTTCAGCATTGCTGGCTGGGCCATCATCTGTTGCCCATCTCTAATTGCCCTTGAGAAGGTGGTGGGTGGGCCGTCATCTTGAAATGCTGGGGTCGATGTGATGTAAATACACCCATAGTGCTATTTTATTTCCTGCAGTGCTTTTATACAACTAAATGGCATGGTGTGCCAATTCCGAGGTCACTTCAGAGTCAACAGCGTTACTGTGGATCTGGAGGATTGCAGATTCCTTCCCTGAAGGACGTGGGTTTTTGTAACAATTCAATAGTTCCTTGATCATTATTAAAGAAACTAGTATTTTATTCCAGATTTATTAACTGAATTTAAATTCCGCAACTGTCATGGTGGAATTTGAACCCATGTCTCTGGAACATTAGTCTGGATCTCTGAATTACTAGCCCAGGAACATTACTGTTACGCAATATTTCCTCTGGGTGTGAATGTGGTTGTTGAAGGAGGGAGGGGTAAGCTGAAGGATGGATTTATAGAAGAGGACACAAGGGTTTTAAATTGATATACAGATGGGGTAGAGGCCCAGTGAAGGTTGGCAAGCATAGACATTGCGACAGTGTGGTAGTGGGTGTAGCTAAAATGATTTTTGTTAATCAGCGCATTATAAAAGGGTAACACTCAAGATAATGAAAATCGTTTATTGTCACGAGTAGGCTTCAATGAAGTTACTGTGAAAAGCCCCTAGTCGCAACATTCCGGCGCCTGTCCGGGGAGCCTCGTACGGGAGACTTTGGCAAGGGGAGTGTATTTGATTCTGAATGTGGCAAAACCATAACTGAACATTTTTGCAGAAGTGTGTAGAGGTAGGTGCAGACACCAGTGACGTTTTGGAGATGGGCACTAGTGGCCTTGATGGTAACAAGAATGTGGGATTTGAATGATCTACAAGATCAAAAGTATTAGGAGCAGTGGTAGACCATATGACAGGTCCAGCCTTCTCTCTCTCTCTCTCTCTCTCTCTCTCTCTCTCTCTCCCCCCCCTTTCCATATTCAATGTAATCATGGCTGATACTGGGTTTCAACTCCATATTCCTGCCTGCTCCCCCATCTCTTAATTCCGTGAGAGACTAAAAATCTGTCTTTAACCCATCCCAACCTTCTGGGGTAGAGAATTCCAAAGATTCACAAACTTAACGTAAATTCTTAAATTACATTAAATTTCGTAAATTACTTAACATAAGTGACATAATTGCTCCTAATCGCAATCCGAAATGATGTCTTGAGACTGTGACACCATGTTTTAGATTCCCCGAACAGTAAAAACAATTTCTCAGCATCTATCCTGTCAAGCTCCCTCAGAATTATGTGAGTTTCAATGGAAAACAATCTTTCAGCGTTTGCCCGATCAAGCTTCTCAGAATTTGTTTTTAAAATATTTTTATTCTCCTTTTTCACATTTCCTCCCAAATTTCTGCACCCACCAACAATAAACAATAAGCAGTAACGAATATAATGTCAATCCCCGTATCAACAACAACAATCCCATCCTCCCACCAAACACCAAACAACTGGCCGCATGGTAACATAACAAATAACAAAAAGGAATCAGGAATTACTCATAGTCACCATTAACACATACAATCTCTCTCTCTCTCTCTTTCCCCCCCCCCCACCATGTTCGATGTTATCCGATTCTTGAAAGTGCACAATGAATGACGCACATGAATTGTAGAACCCCTCCATCCTTCCCCTCAGTTCAAACTTAACCTTATCAAGAGTCAAGAATTCCAACAGGTCGCCCTGCCAGGGCACAGTCTGGAGAGGCTGCTCTCCATCCAACAGGATCCACCTTCGGGCGATCAACGAGGCGAAGGCTCCAACATCTGCCACTGTACCCGTTTCCAACCCCCTGGCTGGTCCGACACCCCAAATATGGCCTCCTGAGGGCCCGGGTCCAGTTGAGCCGGCTCATCCTCACCCTTGTGAGGTGTACTCTATATATCATCTTCAGCTGTAACAGCCCCAACCTCGCACACGAGCTGCAAGCATTCACTCTCCGGAGCACCTCGCACCAGAACCCCTCCTCCATACCCTCTCCCAACTCTTCCTCTCACTTTGCTTTGATCCCTTCCAGTGGTGCCTTCTCCTCTTCCAAAATAGCCCCTGTAAACCGCCGACACTACCCCCTTCTTCTGTCCCCCTGTTGTCAGCACCACCTCCAGCAAAGTGGAGGTCAGCTCCACCAGGAAGCTCTGTATCTTCTTCCTGGCAAAATCTCGAACCAGCATGTATCTAAACATTTTCCCCTGCTCCAGCCCATACTTCACTCCCAGCTCCTTCAATCGTGCAACCGATCCCCAAGAAACAAATCCGTTAGTGTCTTAATCCCATTTCCGAAAATTTCCATCCCACTTCTCTGGCTCAAATCTGTGGTTCCCCCGAATCAGCATTTCCCATGACCCTGCCCCCAACCCTAAGTGTTGGCAAAACTGTCTCCAAATTCTGAATGAAGCTATTATTACTGGACTCCGAGTATTTCCCTGAGGCTATTGGGAGCGATGCTATTGCTAGCGCCTTCAATCCCGACCGACCCCCCCCCCACACACACACACACACACACACGCACACACACAAACTCCTCCATTCAGGGGAATAGATAGAGTAGACAGTCAGAGACTTTTTCCTCGGATGGAACAAACCATTACATGGGGACATACATTTAAGGTGAATGGTGGAAGATATAGGGGGGATGTCAGAGGTAGGTTCTTTACCCAGAGAGTACTGGGGGCATGGAATGCACTGCCTGGGGAAGTAGTTGAGTCGGAAACATTAGGGACCTTCAGGCGGCTATTGGATAGGTACATGGATTACGGTAGAATGCTGGGGTGATTGATTTGTCCTTATTCTAGGACAAAAGTTCGGCACAACATGGTGGGCCGAAGGGCCTGTTCTGTGCTATATTTTCTATGTTCTATGTTCATTCTGACGCACTGGGAATCAACCCCTCTGACCCAGCTCCGCACGAGCTGCTCAGAATTATGTGAGTTTCAGTGGAAAACAATCTTTCAGCATCTACCCTATCAAGCTCCTCAGAATTATGTGAGTTTCAATGGAGATTACCATTCATTCTTCCAAACTTCAGAGAATATAAATCCAATTTACTCAGTCTCTCGTCATAGGGAACAAGCTAGTAAACGTCACTGTACCGGCTTCACTGCAAGTATATCCTTTCTTAAATGTGGAGACCAAAACTGCACACCGTATTCCAGATGTGGCCTCACCAAAACCTGTGCAAAAAGCAAGATATTAAAGACCAACATGCCATTTGCCTTCCTAATTGCTTTCTGCACTCGCATGCTAACTTTCTGCATTCTTCTATGAGCACACCCAAGTCTCTTTGAACATCAACATTTACAAGTTTTACACCTTTCAAAAAATATTCTGCTTTTTAACTCTTACAACTAACATGAATAACTTCACACTTCCCTATATTACTCTCCATCTGCCATCTTGTTGCCTGCTAATTAACCTGCCCTTTTCTCTTTGTAGCCTTTGTGTACTCCCCACAGCTTACTTTTCCACATAGCTTACTATCATCAGCAAACTTAGATATGTTAGTCTCAAGGGAATCGAGGGTAATGGGGGAAAGGTAAGAAGTTGGAATTGAGGGCCATGATCAGATCATCCATGATTTTATTGAGTGACGGACCAAATGGCCTAGTTTTGCTCCTATTTCTTAAGTTCTTATCAGCCAAGTACTGAACAGGAAACTCAAACTGCACACTGTCGGTTCAATGTAATGAATTTCCCAAAGGTTGAGGGAGTCTAGTACTAAACTGAAAGTTTCAAGTGAGTGATCAACCCAATGACCAGATTTTCCACTTAAGTAAAGGAAAGCTCTTGCTTATCCATGGCTTAATATCAGCTCGGCACCCAGAGCTTGACGGTGGTTAAAGCTTCAAGATGGTGCCAGAAAAGATAAAACTGGGCACTGCCAAAATACATGTAAAAACTGAACCAATGCTTATGAATGATACCCCCCGCCAAGGAGATGTATATAGACAGGGAGTGGTAGTGTAGTGGTAAAATCATTGACTCGTAATCCAAAGTCCTAAACTAATTGAAAGCCAATTTCAATAATGCTAAATATGAAACTTTCATCAATTGTCACAAACACCCATCTGGCTCAGGAAATTTCCACCCTTACCTAGCCTATATGTGACTCCAGACCCACAGCAATGTGGTTCACTCAATTGCCCTCTGCAATGGCCTACCAAGCCATTCAGTTCAAGGGCAATTGGGGTAGCAACGAATGCTGGCGTCAGTGATGTCCACACCCCATGAAGAAGTAAAAGGGAAATGAAGAGTGCTATGGGTGCATCTTTTGGACCTAAACTTTTAAGAACAGGATGAATAGCACTGCAGGCTGAGTTAGGGCAGGTAGGGGTGGAACCTTGCTGTGGCAGTGCAACAGAAGCCGGCAAATGGCAAGATGATGGGGAAGAATGGAGGGGTTAAATGTCACAGAAAAGTCAAGAAAAATAAGGTAGTGCATGCTGATAGTGACATAGGATTTCACTGAATGGATGAATTAGATTGGATAGACAGGACAGAAATCAGATTCAAGGTATTGAAAGGATGTTTTGACATGGAGCTAGATCTCAATGATATGTTCAAAAATTTTAAAGAGAGAGGGCAGATAGTTGGAGCGAAGGAAATTTTTTTTGAGGAAAGAGAATAATGATGGCAAACTGGGTGAACAGAGAACCAAGTTTTTCAGTGCTGATACTTGTGTGATGAGTTGAAAGAGAGTCAAGTGGAGGAAATGGACCTTATGAGCTTAGAGGCAATGAGGGAGAAACGACTTGTCGGGTAGAGGTGGTGGTGTGGAGACTGCTGGATGGAGTAACTGAGGGGCTAAGTGTATGGCAGCAAGCTTGGAGAGAAATATGTGGTATGAGATCCTCCCATTTCTTGTTCTAGGAGTGGAGGAATAGTGTCAAAGAAGGAAGTCCCTTCAAAGCTCAAAGATGTTTACGCTGTTGGTTTGTTTTTAAGCTTATTGTTTAAGTTTTCTCCCTTCTAATTCTGACATTAAATAAATCTTTGAACTGCAATTACCCCAGGCCTTTTTGAATAGTACTTACCTGACGGTTATTTTTTATCAAAGAGAAAATGCTGGAAAATCTCAGCAGGTCTGGCAGCATCTGTAGGGAGAGAAAAGAGCAAATGTTGCGAGTCCAGGTGACCCTTTGGGTCTGCCAGACCTGCTGAGATTTTCCAGCATTTTCTCTTTGGTTTCAGATTGCAGCATCTGCAATAATTTGCTTTTGTCCAGTGTTTTTTTTAATATCAGTTTCACCATTAGGTGTTGGCATTTAACTTATATTCAACACTTTAATCCCCGATCTAAAAGTTATATTCCTAAAAGTAAAAGTTATGTCTCTAAAACACTTGAACCCAGTAATTCTCTTGAAGCTGCATTAGAAATTGCTTTAATCACTTCTGTGACTACTTGCAGCCTCCTTCTGAAGAGATAAAGACAGCAGAGGATGAAGATGAAGAAGAAGACAATGACGATGCATTGCTCAAGGAAAGCACTGAAAGTAAGTCTAAAATTCAGCTTTTATGTGAAGTATATTGAGGATTCATGGTAATTTAGACCTAGTATTAATTTCTCAACAGTGATAGATCGTGGACCTAATGATGTAATTATGTCTTCAACCCTCACCTGGAAGAGTAATATACAAAGATAATAATAAATGTTAATAGAAAACTCATGTCTCAAAACAGCATACTTCATCCTCAAAGCTGGTTTCGAAAGAGCATTGAATTTGATTATTTTATTTTGAATGTTTCAGCGATTTGATAGCAGCCACTAACTGCCTAGAGGACGTTCTTAGCAACGTTTTGTCACTGCATGATGACAGATGTCAGTCAGGTAGTCTGCCGCCAGCTGAAAAATACATGGGAACCTAAAATTGTGAATTTTGTAAATATTATTTCTCAGCAGAGTGCAGGACAACTGCTGAACCACAGAAAACTGACTATTATAATTAGTCGTGGGAAACATTGTTGTTGTTAGCAAATGTAGATGGAGCTTGCTGTGTGGAACAAGCAAAAATCGCCACTTGCACAATTTGACATTTTTATTTAATTTTTTATTACCTTTTTTTGTGTTCTAGTGACTGCTCTGTTGTGATTTAAATAAAGATTTAAAATGGGCACATCTAGATGCTGAACAGTCATAGGGATTTACAGGCTCCCAATGAGATGAAAACCTATATATGAACTGGCCGCTATTTTTATCTTAAATTATGCCACAGATTAAAGGCATGATTGCATTGGCACCAAGTTCAGAATCATTGCTGCTGCTAACCTTATTTTATGTGTGTCCGATCAAATTCTGCCACTAAAAATACAAGAAGTGTTAGACATTTAACACAATTTGGCCCACTTGCCATGTGTAGTGTACTGTGAATCCGGACAAATGTGATGTAATGCATTTTGGAAGGTCTAATGTAGGTAGGGAATATACAGTGAATGGTAGAACCCTCAAGAATATTGAAAGTCAGAGAGATCTAGGTGTACAGGTCCACAGGTCACTGAAAGGGGCAACACAGGTGGAGAAGGTAGTCAAGAAGGCATACGGCATGCTTGCCTTATGCCGAGGCTTTGAGTATAAAAATTGGCAAGTCATGTTGCAGCTGTATAGAACCTTAGTTAGGCCACACTTGGAGTATGGTGTTCAATTCTGGTCGCCACACTACCATAAGGATGTGGAGGCTTTAGAGAGGGTGCAGAAGAGATTTACCAGGATGTTGCCTGGTATGGAGGGCATTGGCTATGAGGATAGGTTGAATAAACTCGGTTTGTTCTCACTGGAACGATGGAGGTTGAGGGGCGACCTGATAGAGGTCTATAAAATTATGAGGGGCATAGACAGAGTGAATAGTCAGAGACTTTTTCCCAGGGTAGAGGGGTCAATTACTAGGGGGCATAGGTTTAAGGTGTGAGGGGCAAGGTTTAGAGGAGATGTACGAGGCAAGTTTTTTTACACAGAGGGTAGTGGGTGCCTGGAACTCGCTGCCGCAGGAGGTGGTGGAAGCAGGGACGATAGTGACTTTTAAGGGGCATCTTGACAAATACATGAATAGGATGGGAATAGAGGGATACGGACCCTGGAAGTATAGATTTTAGTTTAGACGGGCAGCATGGTCGGCACAGGCTTGGAGGGCCGAAGGGCCTGTTCCTGTGCTGTACTTTTCTTTGTTCTTTGTTCTTCTTTGAATCATGACATTTACATTGATTCATTCAAGAATCACACTGAAGGCTAATAAAACTAGGAAAATCCATGATATTCATTCTTGAAATAAAAAATGTGACTGAAACAGATGCTCCTCTTCTGATTAATAAGAACTATCAAAATATATAATGAAATCTTAATTTTTTTTAAAGAAAGCCTCCAATGTTGACATTTCTAGTTTCCCATGTATTTCAGCCAACAACAGCAGGCTACCTGACATCATCGTCTGGTGACAAAAGGCTGCTAACGACCTCTCCCAAGCAGTTAATGGTTGCTATCAGGTAGGTAGAAATATCCACTTTGAAGGCATTTTTACACTGTTACTTGAGGTCCCAGGAAACAGCACTCAAATGGAGACCTGTGACCTTCCTGTGCCATGCTACCCCATTTATTTAGACCCATCAGAAACAACACTAGCAATTCCTGTAGGTAACTGAGAGAAAATCTAGCTTCATGCCTTCAGTTTGAAGTACAAACTTGATAGCATTTCACAATCTTATGAAATCTAGATTTCTGATCTAATTGAATCTCCCAACATTGCCTCCTTTATATTCAGGAGCGCAGTGAATGACAGGACTACTTTGCATCTTCCTTCAATATAAATTGACATTCAATCTGGTATAGATGAGATATTTAATCATGAATTGGTTCTAGGGATTAAATAATGGAGGAGTATGCTGTCAGGCATTATACTTTGTAAATGAAGTATAAACTATAAATGTTTAGTTCTCCCATTTTTATAGTAGTAGCACATTTAACTGCAGAAGACTGAAAGATTTCCAGTCTAGCTCGTTCTTCAGCTGTTTGAACACATTGATGCCCTCTTTTTTTGCCACTTGGGATTCTATAATGTAAAGGATACATATATTTAGCTGGCAGATGAGAATGACATAGCAAACTACATCAAATGTTACATCAAACTTTGAGGAAGATGTTTTATAATCATTTAAGATGTAATTTGTAACTTTGGTTAAGGCTGTTTCATTACTATCGCGAGGATTTAAAGAGGGACTTTCATCTGATGTGAACACAACACTGAAATGCAACAATATGTGAACCCCATAAAGGAAGAGGCAGTCAAAGAGTGTGATTGTGTTGAGCTGGATATTTTGAGTAAGTTGGACATAATCTGAGTTTTGAAAGGAAAGAGACTGCCTGAAGAAATGGTCCCATTGATGTCAGCTGACATGTGAGTCAGGAAAGGGATCTGGGTTGAGGCAACGAGGAGTATTATGGGAATGGTGACTTGATGAGCACAAACACAAATCGTCAAGAAGCCGAAAGATAACATCTAGTACGGGTGGGAGACTGGTTAGATGTTGGGGGCAGGAAGGAGCAGTGATGATAGCCACATGGATTCTCTCTAGAATTGAGAGATTGAGATTGAAGTGGACAAGAATGGAGGGGTTTAAGGAGACAACTGATCTTGGAGATTAGAAGTTGCAGAATGATTCAGGATTTATCGAAGGTTTTGGCTGAGGAGATTAAAACTATTCAATCAGATCTATTGACTAATGACTGGACCAATTATTATGAACCAGATGAATTTGCATCTTGCTGACTTCAGGAAAGAAATCTTAGCACTACACCCAGGAGGCTGGGAAACTGCCATGAAATGGTGGGACATTGGAGTTGCATCAACTACCCATGGTCTAGGAAGTTAAAGTAAAGGCAAATTAGGAAAGGACCAAAGAAAAAAAATCAGTGAGTGACCTTTCTCCCTCGGTGGCAAAATCCCAATTATGACGCCAGGCAGTTTTTCCACAGATAAATAAGTATGCAAGGTAATTTGAGCTGCATGCATCATTTTCAAGAGTGTTTGAGTATAGGAGTAAAGATGTCATACTGCAAATGTACAGGACCTTGGTGAGACCACACCCAGAGTACTGTGTGCAAATTTGGTCTCCTTATCTAAGGAAAGATGATCTTTAGAACCAGGGATCATAGTCTCCAAATAAGGAGCAGGACTGAGATGAGGAGGGATTTCTTCACTGAGGGTGGTGAATCTGAGGAATTCTCTGCTGCAGAGAGCAAAGTAGGCTCAGTCATTGACTATGTTCAAGACTGAGATTGATCGATCTCTGCATATCAAAAATATAAAGCGATACATGGATAACACAGAAAAATGGTGTTGCAATGTTATTGTCATGATTTCATTGAATGGTGGAGCAAGCTTGAAAGGCTGAATGGCCTATTCTGCTCCTATGTCTTAAGTTCTTAAGTCTCAAACAAGTTATTTCACTGTAGGAATGAGGGCGCACTTCACTGTCGTAAGTGCCAACTTTTGGATGAGGTGCTAAACTGGGGCCCCCTTTTTCTTCACGGTTGGATGCATATGATCCCCTGGTGTCAAAATAAGTACAGGGGAGTGTTATAGCTGTCCTGGTCAATACTCTATTCCTCAAACAGATAATCCGGTCATTTATCTCATAGCTGTAGGTGGGACATTGTGCACAGCTTGGCTGCTGCATTTCCCATAATGCAACAATATTTACATTTCATTTAGATTTAATTGGCTTTTAAGAGTTTGGGGCATCCTGAGATGGTATTTAAAAGTAAGTTAATTTGTATTTTGAGAGGGACCTGGAGGAAAGGTTTCATCATGACTGGGGCAAAGGGAGTATTGGGATTGGAGGGGACTTCGTATGTGGTCAGGAAGTTGAGGAAATGATCAAAGATTGCACGGGTAGTGGCCCAGACTCCAGATGCAGAGAGGCAAAGAGGGTATGGCTGCGGATATGGTAAGTCTTGCTGCTAGTTCTGCTCTTGGATTCCTCATTAGCCTGATGTACAGACCAGTACTGAATTTTCACCATTGCTGACCTTTGACATATCCACTGATACCAGGGAAAGTTCTTAGCCAGAATGTTAATGTCACTGATTAACAAAGCATTCAACCGCCAGATGCTAAAAGTTCTCGATTCAGCTCTCAGTGTAATTTTAGAATAAATTATAACTACGTTAAACTTTTCTGAGTCCCTCTGTTAATTTACTCCATGTACTTCCTTCAGGTTAATAATGAAATACTTAAGGACTGGTCCTGATCCCAGCTGCCATCTCTCCACCTCTTGCTTTGCAGATGCTGGAAATCCAAAATAAAAACAGAAACTGCTGGAAATACTCATGTCAGGCAGCATCTGCAGAGAGAGAAAACCAGTTAATGTTTCAGGTCGCTGACCTTTCATCAAATTTTCTGTTTTTATTTCAGATTTAATGTCTGACAAGATGATAGCACATTGTGTCATAACTTCAACTTGCAATGCCAGGGAACAATAGCAGATAGCTTTGTATCTTGAGTTTCATTCTCAGCAGAGCCAAATACTTACTAAGAGAAAGTGTTTAAAAATGAGGTGCCTGAGCAGCTTTTCTTTGTACCTGCTAGCAGTTAAAGGAGCATTAGTAGACGCTTAGTCTGTTGCCACAAGTTCCACCATCAGAATGGTAGTCTTTTTGGAATATAGAACATACAGTGCAGAAGGAGGCTATTTGGCTCATCGAGTATGCTCCGACCCACTTAAGTCCTCACTTCCACCCTATCCCCGTAACCTAATAACCCCTCCTCACCTTTTTGGTCACTAAGGGCAATTTATGATGGCCAGTCAACCTAGCCTGCACGTCTTTGGACTGTGGGAGGAAACCGGAGCACCCAGAGAAAACCCATGCAGACACAGGGAGAACGTGCAGACTCCGCACAGACTGTAATGATTTATGATGCGATATTAAAAAAGATTGCTGTTAACTCTATTCAAAACTATTCCCTAAAGAAATCTTTTCTGAAATTGATGAGTCAATAGCATGAAATGTGTTGAAAATCTGATAGATCTAAGAGAAGTATGAACACACCGAATTCAGTTCTAAAAGTCTCAATATAGTCAGAGAATGTATAATGTTTTAACATTCTGAAAGGGATTGCTATATCAGGAATTGGAGCTGTGCTTGTATCTATGTTCTCATTTTAGTGTAAAGCTAAAATTTACAAATTGGAGAATGTTTAGCCCTTAAATGCATGAAGTTGGATGAAACCGGATCTGCTGCATGACAACACTGATCACATTTCAAAAGTACTTAATTTACATTTCAAAAGTACTTAATTGGCCATAAAGTGCTTTTGAACATCCTGAAGTTGCAAAATGCAAACTCTTTCTTTGAATAATCCATTCCAGTCAAGAAAACTCAGCATGTTAAAGTTTGATTTTATTCTACCATTAAATTGTGGGGCATTGGATTTGCACCAACACCCATAGTCCAGGAGGTTGAAGTAAAGGCATATTAGGAAAGGACCACAAAAAAAATCAGAGAGTGTCCTTTCTCCCTCGGTAGCAAAATCAAAACTAAGGTACCAGGTAGTTTTTCATAGATAAAGAAATGTGGAATTTAATTTGAGCTGCATGCATCATTCCAGTTGTAGTACATCTATCGCTTCACAGCTCCAGGGTCCCAGGTTCGATTCCGGCTTGGGTCACTGTCTGTGCGGAGTCTGCACATCCTCCCCGTGTGTGCGTGGGTTTCCTCCGGGTGCTCCGGTTTCCTCCCAAAGTCCGAAGATGTGCAGGTTAGGTGGATTGGCCATGATAAATTGCCCTTAGTGTCCAAAATTGCCCTTAGTGTTGGGTGGGGTTACTGGGCTATGGGGATAGGGTGGAGTTGTTGACCTTGGGTAGGGTGCTCTTTCCAAGAGCTGGTGCAGACTTGATGGGCTGAATGGCCTCCTTCTGCACTGTAAATTCTATGGGAGTTATACCCCTGTCCTATCATTTTCTTGCATGATAGTTGACGACATTATGTTTATTTTTATTTTTTAATTTTTATTTTTCCAATTAAGGGGCAATTTAGCGTTGCCAATGCACCTACCCTGTACATCTTTGGGTTGTGAGATGGGACCTACACAGACACTGGGCGAATGTAAACTCCACACGGAAGGTGACCCGGGGCCAGGATCGAATCCGGGTCCTCAGTGCTGTGAAAGTGTTTATTTTTATGCCTATTTTCTCTGATGATATGTATTGAAGTCCAATGTTTTATTCTCAATTAATTTGTAGATCTAGATTATAGTTTTTATCCTTAAACATTACTCAATATTTGGCATGAATTAGGGATTGAATGTCTGAAGGTGGTATTTAACAATTTTCCTTATTTTTTTAGGCCCTGATCTGCAGACTAAGCTTGTAACAGGTGAACAGATAGATGTCCTTGCCAATAAGCTTGGAGAACAATGGAAAGTATTGGCACCATACTTTGAAATGAAGGAGTCTGACATCCGTGGAATTGAATCCGATAGCGAGGATGTGAAGATGCGTGCAAAACTACTGCTGGTTGCATGGCATGATCGGGAGGGACTGCAAGCTACAGTCGAGAGTATTTTGTCTGCACTGACTGATGCTGGTTTAACTGAACTTGCAGAAATCCTTACAAACGAGGCTGATAATATCAGCTAGTAAATTACTGAAAAACTAAACAAGTGTACAAATTCAACAAGTAATTTCTTTTTACTGTTCTACTTTAAGTAAAAGGGTGTGGTTAATTTTACAAAAGCGACTTTTTAATAAACCAGTTTCTTTGATGTGGAAATTTTGTTAGTTTACTATCCGTTCACCTGCAGTTTCTAGTCATCTGTTACTGAAAGGTTTTCTTTAGTTGATGAGCAAAACTTGGCATTGTGTTCTTTTCACCATTACAGAAGTTCATTTTGAGAATGGGGAGCTCTTCATTAAAGTTGAAGGTGGCTGGCTGCCATATTTTAGTGTAATCTCAATAACTACTTTGGTATAAATCTGTACTTCGTTTGATTAGTGGACAAATATCAATATCATTGGTTGCCACTCTCTGTTGAAATAACAGCATGTATACCAGATGACCAGCTGTTCAGTATTCCTGATTATGGATTAACAGGCAAAATCTTTGTTGATTTGTGAACTGATGTTGTTTTGAGCCAGCAACTTGAAAGTTTACTGTGATGATATACGGTATAAGCTTTCAATCAGTCCAGCATTTTATTCCTTCCATTGAGTCGGTCGTCTTTTCACCGCCTCAGTTTCCAGGGGCCTCCATTCAGAGTTGTGGAATGTCATTTGTCTTTCTGACACTGATGCCACTTCTTTTCAGTTTCCACATGCCATACAACATCCCCAACTAAAACAGATGGACAACCTCCGTCAGTTCAATTCCAAAACAATCTTCTACCAAAAAGAGTATGAGTAGACTGGAAGAACATGTATCCTTTCATTTTATCCTCTATTTCCCTGGCAACATGGAAATGTCTCAGCTTCAGAGTTCCCCATTGCACCACAACTAAGATCAAGAATTCCAGCGTCTGAGGATTGCAGATGTGCAACCTAACGTACTATATTGTGTGAACACACTGCCACTCAATTTAAACTCATTTCTGAATTGCATGTGACTGTTTAATAAATAATTCTTACCAAAACTGAAGTATTTTATGTGGCTCTACAAGTTACAATCAACAGTATGTACTAAGATTTAGTTTATTCAGAAACCAGAAGAGAAAATGCTGGAGAATATCAGCAGGTTTGGCAGCACCTGTAGGGAGAGAAAAGAGGTAATGTTTTGAGTCCAGGTGACCCTTTGTCAAAGCTTTATCATGTGGAACATTACCTCTTTTATCTTCCTGCAAGTGCTGCCAGACCTACTGATATTTTCCAGCATTTTCTCTTTTGACTTCAGATTCCAATATCCGCAGTAATTTGCTTTTATTTAGTTTATTCAGATTTTATTTTGCCTTTAATTTATTCTCTTAAACTCCATGTCCATTAACTTTGTTGGAATCCTGATGAAATGACCAGGAACTACCAACCATTACTTAATAATAATCTTTATTAGTGTCACAAGTAGGCTTATATTAACACTGCAATGAAGCACACTACGGCACTTGTTTGGGTTCACTGAGGGAGAATTCAGAATGTCGACTTCACCTAACAAACACATCTTTCGGGACTTGTGGGAGGAAACTGAAGCACCCGGAGGAAGCCTACGCAGACACAGGGAGAACATGCAAACTACGCACAGTGACCCAAGCCGTGAATCGAACCGGGGTCCCTGGTGCTGTGAAGCAACAGTGCTACCTACTGTGCCACCTATTAAATTTTCTTGTAAAACCAACAAATTCCACATAATACATGATTTTGAGATAAATATATAATGTACTATTCTCTCCTTAAGGAAATTAAGCTGACGAATACTTGAAGTCTAGGTGTGATTTACTAAAATGTATTGTGGGGAATGAAAATTATCCTTGCAATCAATAATGCCCCTGTCTGTTACATTAGGCAGTTGGCTAATATAGTTACTTCTCCACATTTTTTGTGCACATGACAAAGAATTCACAAAATTATACTTTTATCATCTAAACTTTTTTGTTCCCTTCTACCATTTATTTTCCATGGCCTGAATTTTGAGCATACAAATGTAGAATCTGCTCCTGGGGGAGATTGTGTTGTCAATGTAATTTCACACTGGGTGGCCAATTAAGGCCTGCTCAGCATGTAACACGTTCACTGATGGGCTGGAAGAAGCAGACGAGGGTGGAAATGAGTTGGGCACTGCGGCCAGTGGGGGCTTTTAAAAACTGCAGGCATCATCCTGAAGGCTGCCGGGGGTTATGGGCTGCAGTAGTGTCTTTTATGGGATCAAAGAGGAAATGTCTGCAACGCTTAGGGCCTCCGCACTGGTGGGCATGGAATGTGGTTGGGCAAGTCCGGTGAGCACTCTGCCCTCTGTTTTGCAGATGAATGCCTGGGCATTCTCACAGAGGAGATCAATGCGAGGCGTGATGTCCTCATTCTCTGTGGTGGGATGAGGAGACGGTTGCATGTCACAAAGAAAGCATAGCCAGAGGTAGTCAGTGGGCATGATATGGTGCGCTGAACATGCAGAAGGTTCAACCATATGCATTTGGCTAGGATGAGTACAGAGATGGCATGGAAATGCGTGGAGATATGTTTTTAGCTGACCATTCCACATAAGGCGCAGGGGTGTAAGTGTGTGCACCAACATGGACTGAAGTGTGAGCCAGCCAAGGTCTGCCTGCTGGGCCTGAGAGCATTGGTGGGTGAGGTGTACCATTTTGCAGTCTTCTCCAGGCTGGAATGGTGCAGGGGTAGGTAGCACTATGGGTGAAATCTGTCCCTTTCAGAAGAGAAACCATAGTGTGGCAAAGCACCGAAGAATGGTTGGTGGGGAGCCCAATTTCCTGGTACTCAGCCACTATAGATGGACGCCCTGGAGATAGAAAGCCATTGAGGAGCTTGTTTCACTGGACATAATGAGACGAGTCTGAGAAAGGTAAGAGTGCAGTGTATAGATGTGAGAGTGGTGGGGAGAGCACAAATCAGTGGGTTTTCCAGTGACAAGCACATTGTGAACATACTGAAATGTTCTCTTATTTGCAAGAAGCTCCGCGCGGGGGGCGGGGGGGGGGGGGGGGGGGTGCTTCCCCTCCATTTATTTCCAAAGAAGGACACTCGCACCTGTGTTAGCACGTCAATGGGTTTAAATTCATTGGCTCCCAGGGTAGGGCACAATGGAATGGCATTGGCCATTCGCATAGGCTGGCAGAGGCAGAGATGAATAAGCATTGAGTCTCCCTGCCAGCTTCCCGCCCAGCAATGGTGAGCAGGGAGTTTCAAACTAGCCTCACGCTGGTGGTGCTGAATGCCATTTCTGAGGGCTCCAGATGAGGGCAGCAACTACTTGGCAACAATTGAGTGCCCAGCCATGAGCACAACAGGGCTTCTCACTTTATTTCCATCCACGTTTCAAACTCTCTTGATGGTGTGATCGTTAACACCAGAAAATGTTTGTTTGACTATTGATTTTGTTGATGTGTGATGGTTTTTGTAGGAGTGGGAGTGGCAGGGGCTTTCATCTTTATTACATAAACTGCGGTTGGAATTTGCGTCCTGGATTTGCGCATCAGTGTAATAAATACTGACCTGACCTGTGATGCCCACATCCTGTGCATGAATAAGTTTTTAAAAATGTATATAGCACCCTTAACAAAATTAAATGTTCTGATGTGCTTCACAGAAGACTAGAAAGTAGAATTAGATACTGACCCACATACGGCTGTATTAAGGCAGACACTTGGTCCAAGAGCTAAGCATCTTAAAAGAATTGCCGCGGGGGGGCCGCCGACTGGCGCGGCGTGATTCCCACCCCTGCTGAATCCCGGTGGGCAGAGAATTCGGGACATGCAGGGGTGGGATTGACACCGGCCCCGGGCGATTCGGGGTCGGAGAATTCCGCCCCTTGTTCTGAAACTGTCCCCTTGTTCTAGATTATCCCACAAGGGGAAACATCCTCTCAGCATTTAACCTGTTAACACCAATCAGAATCTTGTATGTTCCAGTAAGATTATTTCTCATTCTGCTAAACTCCAATAAGTACAGCCTTCCCTTCTCAGGAATCAACCAAGGGCACTTTCTCTGAACAACTTCCAGCACGTGATCACTCGCTAACAAGTATGATTGTACACCTAAGAAACTCTGTGTTGAGAACTATTCTCAAGAGGGCAGCACGGTAGCTTAGTGGTTACCATCAATGCTTTACAGCTCCAGGGTCCCAGGTTCGGTTCCCGGCTGGGTCACTGTCTGTGCGGAGTTTGCACGTCCTCCCCGTGTGTGCGTGGGTTTCCTCCGGGTGCTCCGGTTTCCTCCCACAGTCCAAAGATGAGCGGGTTAGGTGGATTGGCCATGATAAATTGCCCGTAGTGTCCTAAAAAGTAAGGTTAAGGGGGAGTTGTTGGGTTACGGGTGTAGGGTGGATATGTGAGTTTGAGTAGGGTGATCATTGCTCGGCACAACATCGAGGGCCGAAGGGCCTGTTCTGTGCTGTACTGTTCTAAAATTCTTCTAAAAAACTGTGTCCCGGAGGTGATAGGCGAAAATCAGACGGCGTTTATGAAGGGAAGGCATTTATCAGCGAATGTGAGGAGGCCAGTCAATGTAATTATGTCTTCAGATGGGCGACGGATGCAGAGAAGGTGTTTAATCGGATGGAGTGGACATATTTGTTGGAGGTGCTGGGGAAATTTGGGTTTGGACAAGGGTTTGTGGATTGGGTCTGGCTGTTATATAAGGCGGCGATCGTGAGTGTGCGTCAAGCTGCATCGTGAGACTAGGCATGGGTGCCCGCTCTCCACTTTGTTTTTCTCCTTGGCAATAGAGCTGCTGGCAATGGTACTTCGGGTGTCAAGGGACTGGAGAGGGGAGGCGTCAAGCACAGGCTCTCATTGTTTGCAGACAATATGCTCTTGTATATTTCTGACCCCGTGGGCAGCATCCGATGCATCACATAGATACTGGGGGAATTTGGCTGCTTTTTGGGATACAAATTGAATATGGGAAAGAGCGAGGTGTTCCCGATTGATGCTAGGAAAGGGGATGAGGGGAGTTGTCGTTTAGAGTGGGGGGGGGGGGGCAAGTTTCAAATATTTGGGGATCCAGGTGGGCGGAATTGGATGCAGTTACATAAACTGAATTTGGCTCAGTTTAAGTAGATGAAGGTGGACTTGAGATGGGATGTGTTGCCACTACCATTGGCAGGGCCGGTGCAGACAGTGAAAATAACGGTGCTGCCCAGGTTTCTGTTTGTATTTCATAACATCCCAATCTTTGTTCCCAAATCATTTTTTAGGCAGGTCAATGGGTTGATCTCTGGGTTTGTGGGGGTGGGGAAGACCCCAGGGGGGTGGTGGGCTTTCTTGGAGCAGGGCTGACATTACCAAACATAATGAACTGTTATTGGGTGGCGAACATTGCCATGGTAAGGAAATGGGTCGTGTGGAAGGGGTGATGTGGGGGCAGGTAGAGGCAGCATCATGTAGGGGTACTTGTTTGAGGGCTGTTGTTGGTGCCTTTACCGTTTTCACCTGCAAGGTACTCTGTGAGCCCAGTGGTGATGTCGGCCCTAAGGGTACGGGGGCAGTGGAGGCAGCATCTGGGCATGGAGGGTGCCTCGGTGTGGGTGCTAATCTGTAATAATCTAGGTTTGCACCAGTTTACTGGTATTTGGCAGCTAGTGCTCTTGCACTACAAAGGACTTCAGAACCAATGCACTACACACTTCTCAAGATGCCAGGTTTGGAAGTCTGGGCCAGGAATGTGGAGCTCCTGTACAAGGTAAGTAAATAGGAGCAAGATGGCAGTCTGACAGATTTCCAATGTGTTGGGCCCCATCTTTAAAAGTATAAAGAATATACGCTACTGAGTTTTATGAAACAGCCAGCCCTCATTTGGAGTATTGACTGATATTTATTTTTAGGAATTAAGAAGATGGAGAAATTTATTTTCCAGTCTTGGACTATTTGTTTATTTTTAATTTAGAGTACCCAATTATTTTTTTCCAATTAAGGGCAATTCAGCGTAGCCAATTCAACCCAGCCTTCACATCTTTGGATTGTGGGGGCAAGACCCTTCTTGGACTATTTATACAGTACTTGAAATACTGGGTGCAATTTTATCTGACTCCTACCCAGTTTTGGTGTAAATAGGAAATAAAAACAAAAATTGGAAAGAGAAAATCGCTCGGTCCATCCATTCCAATTTCCAGATCTCTGGATGGGGGCACTCGCACCACAAGGAGTTACGATATTCAAATAGAGGCCCTATGATGATTGGACCCAAAGACCATTTTGGATTAATCAGCATTTCCTTAACTCCATGAAGCACCCCAAAACACATCACAGGTGGGTGATATGTAGCAGGATTCATACCTGGGTGAGAATTCTCCACCTCCCCAGCCACATGTTCCTCAGTAGCATTCCAGGATTCTCCATTCCGGGATTTCCCATTCTAGCCACCCACGGAGCCTAGAAACTCCTGGATGGGATGGACTGCTAGCGGAACGGAGAATCCTGTCAGCAGAGAATTCACCGAACACCTTGCAGTTAATTCAATTATTTTACGTTATGGCATCACTTTTTAAATTCTTGATGTACATAAGAACGAGGAGCAGGAGTAGGCCATCTGGCCCTTCGGGCCTGCTCCGCCATTCAATGAGATCATGGCTGAGCTTTTGTGGACTCAGCTCCACTTTCCGGCCCGAACACCATCACCCTTAATCCCTTTATTCTTCAAAAAACTATCTATCTTTATCTTGAAAGCATTTAATGAAGGAGCCTCAACTGCTTCACTGGGCAGCGAATTCCATACATTCACAATCTTTTGGGTGAGAAGTTCCACCTAAGCTCAGTCCTAAATCTACTTCCCCTTATTTTGAGACTATGCCCCTAGTTCTGCTTTCACTTGCCAGTGAAAACAACCTGCCCGCATCTATCCTATCTATTCCCTTCATAATTTTATATGTTTCTAAAAGAACCCCCGCATCCTTCTAAATTCCAACGAGTACAGTCTCAGTCTTCTCAACCTCTTCTCATAATCCAACCCCCTCAACTCTGGGATTAACCTAGTGAATCTCTTCTGCACACCCTCCAGCGCCAGTACATCTTTTCTCAGGTAAGGAGACCAAAACTGAACACAATACCCCAGGTGTGGCCTCACTAACACCTTATACAGCTGCAGCATAACCTCCCTAATCTTAAACTCCATCCCTCTAGCAATGAAGGACAAGACTCCATTTGCCTGCTTAATCACCTGTTGCACCTGTAAACCAACTTTATGTGACTCATGCACTAGGACACCCAGGTCCCTCTGCACAGAAGCATGTTTTAATATTTTATCATTTAAATAATAATCCCTTTTGCTGTTATCCTACCAAAATGGATAACCTGGCATTTGTCAACATTGTATTCCATCTGCCAGACCCTAGCCCATTCACTTAAACTATCCAAATCCCTCTGCAGACTTGCAGTATCCTCTGCACTTTTTGCTTTACCACTCATCTTAGTGTCGTCTGCAAACTTGGACACATTGTACTTGGGCCCCAATTCCAAATCATCTATGTAAATTGTGAACAATTGTGGGCCCAACACTGATCCCTGAGGGACACCACTTGCCACTGATTGCCAACCAGAGAAACACCCATTAATCTCCACTCTGCTTTCTATTAATTAACCAATCCTCTATCCATGCTACTACTTTACCCTTAACGCCAAGCATTATTATCTGATGCAGCAACCTTTTGTTTGGCACTTCGTCAAAAACTTTCTGGAAATCCAGATATACCACATCCATTGGCTCCCCGTTGTCTACCACACTGGTAATGTCCTCAAAAAAATTCCACTAAATTAGTTAGGCACGACCTGCCCTTTATGAACCCATGCTGCGCCTGTCCAATAGGACAATTTCCATCCAGATGCCTTGCTATTTTTTCCTTGATAGATGCCAGCATCTTCCCTACTACCGAAGTTAAGCTAACTGGCCTATAATCACCCACTTTCTGCCTACCTCCTTTTTTAAACAGTGGTGTTACATTTGCTAATTTCCAATCCGCCGGGACCACCCCAGAGTTGTGCATTTTGGTAAATTATCACTAGTGCATTTGCAATTTTCCTTGCCATCTCTTTCAGCCACTCTGGGATGCATTCCATCAGGGCCAGACTCGTTTACCTTTCGCCCCGTTAGCTTGCCCATCACTACCTCCTTAGTGATAACAATCGTCTCAAGGTCCTCACCTGTCAGAGCCTCATTTCCATCAGTCATTGGCATGTTATTTGTGTCTTCCACTGTGAAGACCAACCCAAAAAACCTGTTCAGTTCCTCAGCCATTTCCTCATCTCCCATTATTAAATCTCCCTTCTCATCCTCTAAAGGACCAATATTTACCTTAGCCACTCTTTTTTGTTTTATATATTTGTAAAAACTTTTACTGTGTTTTTATATTCTGAGCAAGTTTACTCTCATACTCTATCTTACTTTTCTTTATAGCTTTTTTAGTAGCTTTTTGTTGCCCCTTAAATATTTCCCAATCCTCTAGCCTCCTAATAATCTTTGCCACTTTGCATACTTTTTCCTTCAATTTGATACTCTCCCTTACTTCTTTGGATATCCAGGGTCGATTTTCCCTCGTTCTACCGTCCTTCCTATTTGTTGATATACGGTTTTGCTGAGCCCTGTGAAAAACCGCTTGGAAGTTTCTCCACTGTTTCACCATAAAGTCTTTGTTCCCAGTCTACCTTAGGCAGTTCTTCTCTCATCCCATTGTAATCTCCTTTGTTTAAGCATAAAACACTAGTGTTTGATTTTACCCTCACCCTCCATCTGAATTTTAAATTCCACCATATTGTGATCGCTCCTTCCGAGAGGATCCCTAATGATTAATCAATCCTGACGGAGAAGGCACAGCAGAAGATGATGTCCAGGATCAGCAAAAAAACGGGCGTTAAAAAAACAGCTGAGGACCCGTCCGGGAGTGGAGAGGTCACCAAGGAAAAAGGAAGCTGGAGCACCAGGGGAGGCTGTATTGCCTAAGGCTGATGAAATAACCAAGGTGATGGCTGCAGAATTCGAAAGGCAGTTTACAAAACACTTGGAGGCGATTAGGAAGGAGATGAGGGAGGTTTTGAGTGCTGGTGGAGGAGGCGATTTCCCCGGTGACGACGGCGGTGGCGGGTGCAAGGGGAGGCGCTGAAGGAAGTGGAGGAGACGGTGTTGCAGCACAGTGATCAACTTACTTCGATGGGGAAGGATATGCAGAAGGTGATGGAGGTTAACAAGGATCTGCGAGGGAAAATGGAAGATCTGGAAAACAGATCCAGGCGACAGAATTTGAGGCTTGTGGGGCTGCACGAAGGAGTTGAAGGGCCGAGGCCGATGGAGTATTTTGCCGCTATGCTGGTGAAACTACTGGGGGAGGGAGAGGATCCCTCCCGCTATGAACTGGATCGGGCTCATCGGTCGTGGAGGCCTGTACCAAAGGTGAGTGAGCCGCCAAGGATAGTGACTCTGTGGTTTCGTAGGAACAGTGAAGGAGAAGGTCCTGTGCTGGGCCAAGCAGATGCGGGTGGTGCAGTGGGCTGGAGCTGGTATATGTATACCAACACTTTACAGTGGAGCTGGCGAGGATGCGGGCTGCTTTCAACCGGGTGAAGAGGGCACTGCATATTAGCAAGGTGCAGTGCGGCATTGTATATCCAGCGAAGCTGAGGGTGACTTACAAGCTCAAGGCCTTTTATTTTGGAACGGCGGAAGCAGTGGAGGAGTTTGCGAAGGCAGAAGGACTGTGGCAGAACTGAGAAATAGCCATGTGCCGATGTAACCACAGGACTGTATTTTCTTATTTTTTGTTTCACTGCGTGCGGGTGTATGGGCTAAAGGAGCCAATTTTGTATATATTTGGACAAGGGTGGGGTATAGGTGGATATGCTGGGTGTGTGTACTAAAAGCAAATTTCTGGGCTTTCTTAGGGCCGGGCAAGGGGGAAAGGGACGCGGGTGGGGGCCTCTGTGCTGGCCGGTTTAAACCAGCCAGTGAACGGGAGTGAGGTGGGGCAAGCGGCCATCGGAGCCTGGTAGAACAGGATCCGAGTGGTCTAGCTGGGATGGAAAGTTGGGGAGGGGGGGGGGGGGAAGGAACCGAGGTTTACAAGAGGCAGTGCACTGGACGCCGTTGAGTTGGGGGGGGGGGGGGGGGAGACTCTCTGGTGACCATGGGTAGTCCCGGACTCCTTTTTCTTTTTCTCCTTTGTTTTTTGTTTCCACTGTGGGAGGGTTTGTTTTATTGGATGCATATATTGACAGGTGGGCCGTTGTTTGGGGTTGTGGGAGAATGGATTTGTTGTTATTGTTAAGGGGATTGATTTTGTATTTGTTACCGTTTACTGTTTGTGGGTGGGGTGTAAATTCTGGAGGAAAATGGAGAATAAAAACATTTTTAAAAAATTAATCAAACTCTCCTCCATTCAGGGGAATAGATAGAGTAGACAGTCAGAGACTTTTTCCTCGGATGGAACAAACCATTACATGGGGACATACATTTAAGGTGAATGGTGGAAGATATAGGGGGGATGTCAGAGGTAGGTTCTTTACCCAGAGAGTATTGGGGGCATGGAATGCACTGCCTGGGGAAGTAGTTGAGTCGGAAACATTAGGGACCTTCAGGCGGCTATTGGATAGGTACATGGATTACAGTAGAATGCTGGGGTGATTGATTTGTTCTTAATCTAGGACAAACGTTCGGCACATCGTGGGCTGAAGGGCCTGTTCTGTGTTATATTTTCTATGTTCTATGTTAATCCTGTCTCATTACACAGGACCAGATCTAGGATTGCTTGTTCCCTCGTAGGTTCCATTACATACTGTTCTCGGAAACTATTGCGGATACATTCTATAAACTCCTCCTCATCAAGGCTGCCTTGACCGATCTGGTTAAATCAATCAACATGTAGATTAAAATCCCCCATGATAACTGATGCATGTAGAAATGGTACAGCAGTTATTTCTTTGTTTATTGCCCCGCACCACCATCATGTTACTATTTGGTGGCCTATAGACTACTCCTATCAGTGACTTTTTCGCCTTACTATTCCTGATTTCCACCCAAATGGATTCAACTGTATCCTCCATAGCACCGATGTCATCCCTCACCACTGCCCGGAAGTCATCCTTAAATAACAGAGCTACACTACCTCCCTTACCATCCACTCTGTCCTTCCGAATAGTTTGATACCCTTGGATATTTAACTCTCAGTCTGAAGCATCCTTTAACTATGTCTCAGTAATTGCCATTACATCAGTCATTCATGATGATTTGCGCCATCAACTCATTTACCTTATTCCGAATACTATGAGCATTCAGGTAAAGTACCCTTATGTTGGCTTTTATATCTCTGTTTTGAATCTTAATGCCTCTATCAATAACCTCTCCCAAGTTATTTTTCCTTTTAACTTTTCTCATAAATTTTCCTTATCTTCATGTAATAACCCATATCTTCATTTAATAACCCGCCGCTTCACTTTCCATTTGTGTTTTTACTTCCCGTTTTATTCCTTTTAGTATTACTGGGCCTATTCACTGAGCTCTCCTCAGTCACTGTATTCTGTACTGTGGCCCTTTTTGATGTTTGACTGTACCTTCTCTGTCTTCACTCACATCCCTCCCCCCCCCCCCCCCCCCCACCTCTTGTTTCTGTCCCCGTTTTACTTCCCTCCGACTTCCTGCATCGGTTCCCATCCTCCTGCCACATTAGTTTAAATCCTCCCCAACAGCACTAGCAAACACCTCCCTAGGACATTGGTTCCAGTCCTGGCCAGGTGCAGACCGTCCGGTTTGTACTAGTCCCACCTCCTCCAGGAATTTGAATTCCTCCCTCTTGCACCATCTCTCGAGCCACACATTCATCCTATCTATCCTGACATTCCTACTCTGATGAGCTCGTGGTATTGGTAGCAACCCTGAGATTACTATCTTTGAGGTTCTACTTTTTAGTTGAACTCCTAACTCTTGCTTGACAGCCCTTTTATTTTGGCTATTTTCTTCTGGTTAGGCAGGAGAAACAGCAGCAACGTGGAAAGATGATTATGGACCTGCAGCTGTAGGAAGGCAACAGGGGAAATCCTTACACTTCCAACAGAGGATCTACATTACCTCCTCCTGCGTTGTCCATTGATCTAGATTTTGCCTCCAGCTCCTTTTAGGCTGTAAACATTAGCATCAATAACATAATTCAATCTGCAGGTCATGTTTACCATAACCAGGCAAACAATACAATATTTTCTAAGTAGAGAATTTCATGTTCATGATGAAAATGGAAACAGGATAGGATTCTGGCGTTTGCATTGATTACACGTTTATAGTGTCACTGATGTTGCCATGCAGACATCTGATATGTCCTTTGTCTTTGCAATGACAAGGGCTTCCATTCCATTTATGTGCAAATGACTAATAACCAGAAGAGCACTGTACCCACTTTTTCTGGTGGCTGCCATGATATTTTAATGTGGTCTTCCCATTCATTGTTACTATAGAAAGATAGGCTGGCAGCTTGGAATGTGTTTATAAAAAGACAACAGTTAAGTGAACAAAGGGAAAGGAAAGAGAAAAATAGCCACCTTGTAGTCATCCCATTTCCACCACTGCCTGTCTTCCCCCCCACCCCCCGCTAATGATAATGTTGAAGACAGTTCCAAATATTGGGACTTCCATGGTTTCTAATCATCTTGTTGGACAGCAAATAGATTGGAAGGATACATTTTCTCATCTGTATGGCCTTTCTGATCTCTGAAATAACGTACAAGTATTTTTTCAAAGTTGAAATGAAACTACAGTAAAGGATAGAGAGCACATTCTTTCCCACTTTGTGGATTCCAGACTACACGCAATCTGACCCAGCTCCCTTTCCAGGCTGATATGAAGTAAATCCTATGCAATGCACAAGGCAGTTGCCAACTGATTCTCCTTTCCTATAGAAAAACACAAGCCCCCCCCCCACCTTAGCTCAGTAACCCTGCATTTTAGAGGAATTCAAATCCAACGCCGAAATAACAAATGGAAGATCAAGTGATTTTGAATCACATCAGGTGAATCAGATAATGATGTTGATTCATTTTCCTAGGTTCAGAGTTTCAGATGATCGCTTTTCAGCAATTCTTATTTCATATAAAGTTAAACTACAAAGTTTTAGTGAAACATGTAAGTTTTATGAATTTACATTGTACAACACAATGTGGTTTTAGGCAAACTGGTTTTGACTGAAGCAGCAATACAATAATGGAAAAATATTAAAACTTGGCATGTAGTTACAATGTAAAGTTTACAATGCAAAGTTTACATTGTATTTTTATTTTACACTACTTAGTAAAATAAAGAAACCATTCAACACAGTATTCATTAACTTTGCTTCTCTCTTTTACAGCATCACATAACCAGTCACCATTAGCCACACATGACTCAGAACCACATTTAACATAAAAAGGAACAAAACAGAAGAATTATGGATCACTTGTTTTTTTTTATTCCACACTGAGAAATGTCAGAATTAAGAATAGATCAAATCCACAGGTCTCCCTCAACTAATGCCTGATTTGTTTTCAAAAGGTGTGGTAGATGATGTGAAGCAGTTACCAGGAACACAGTTGAGGCAACACCTTCCCTTTGCAGACTTACTCAAGTAAGCTACAAAAAATGATGGTATCATAAAACAGTAATAGCCATGCACGATAACAGAACTGAAGGTATTTGTGCTCAACCACGGCATCACTGCGGAGATTCATCTTCAATTAATTCTAGTCTACGAGGCCCATAAAGTAGAACATAGGCTATATGCCAGTCACCACCACCAGACAGCTTCAGAATATCTTCAGGTGCCACAACACTGACTTTATCATCGTCGAATTTGATCCACTCATCTAAAATTAATTCAATAAAATGAAAACTTTAACATTTAAGTATACATAGTATACACACCTTTGATGTGATATACATTTGCATGTAATCGTTACTTCAAAGCTGCTTGCTAGAATACGATTGCAACAGACAAGACTTTGTGGCAGCTCTGCAGCACATTACACAAATTAATAAGTACAGAGATATGTAGACATATGAATAAAAACACACCAACAGCAAAGCAAAGTCTGCCAAAGATACACATGGCATGGAAATATTGTCAATGTTGACTCAAGAGGAACAAAAATTTCTTCCAATGTTAGCTGAAGTGAGAATATTTTGGAAATATATTCCAGGACTGTCATTTAAGAATGGGAAGGCTTAACACACTGCATCGCTTCTAGCTAGTATTTGTGGAAGGATGTGATACCTCCTTTAAGGGAGGAGTAACAAAAACAAAATGGGAATGCTGTGTTCGGACAGTACCTCACTGTCCAGCAGCCAGCCAGAAGAGGTACTGATGAAGATCTGGAAACAAGATCTCAGAAAACATGCTCATGTAACAGATACAAGGGTAAAGTGTCAAAAATAGTAAATTTCACACCCTTATGGCAATCAAATTCTAACAGCACATGGAACCAGGAAGTAGATCCTTAGTACTGAACACTCGTTTTCTGATCAATGCAGATCCTTCCTTCCCATATAAATGTCACAAATGAATTTTCATGAATTTGTACTTTCTATCATGGAGGAGTCTTTTATGGATTAGTTAAAATATTCCACAAATACTTGGACAACAAAGGGAACCACATATTCAGGTTTGTCAATGGCACAAAATATATTGAAAGGAATGCAGATGTGTGTATAAAATTACAGACAGATATTGACTGATTTCACACATCAGCTCATCCATTTTGGACCAAACAAGGATAGATCAGTATTATTTAAATGGTGAAAAGCTGGTAACAGCGGAGGTCGAGAAAGTTTGAGGGGTCAATGTACAGAGATCGTGTAAATGCAGTAACCAGGTACAAAAATAATCAAGGCTAAAACATTGTTAGCCTTTATAACTAGAGGGCTAGAATATAAAAGAGTGTAAGCTTTCCGACAGCTATACAAAGCCATGGTTAGACCATATCTCGAGTTGAGCACTGCAACCTGGAAATAATATATTGGCCTTGCACGGATTCAAAGGTTACATTTGTAATAACCTTAGCTAGCAAAAGTATACATATTCCTGCTTTGAAACCAAACTGAGTTAGTATCTATAGCTTTTTGAGGGACAGAATTCTGGAATACTGCCACCTTTTGCGCAAGGAAGTGTAGTGGAAAAGCTCCAAGGGTTAAATTATATAAATTAGGCTTGCATTCTCTGGTGTAATTTGCTTTGATTGCACCTTGTAGGATTTTGAAACTAACACTTCTCCTCCCTGAAGGCGCTAACTTACACTCCGGTTTGGCTCTATAGCTGTGGCAGTTTTCCAGCACATGGGTCATTATTTATATATGAATACGGACAATCAATGGCTGAGGGTTTTTCAACAATTAAGGAGTCATTATAGCTGGGTTGATGTCCACAGACATTCACTTTCTAATAGTTATCCGATAGTGATGAGGAGCAGAAATCAATTTTCCATCCTCCAGTGACATAAGGCCTTGCTCTATTGCTTTGTTTTATTAATTGGCTAATACAAAATGTGTATAAAACATTACCTGATTTTCTTCTAACCCAAGCTACATAATGACCAGATGAACTCGACCTGCCTTGATGTGTTAGAACTGCCATTAGATCATAGTACCCACTGTTATTTGAGCCTAAATCTGTTAAAATAAAACCAGAATTAGTTTCAATATGAAGCATGTTAAACTGTATGCAAAAAAATGTTCATTTCCACCCTGCCACGTTACTGATCTCTTAAGTGTGAAGACAGCAGAGACCAAGTACTTCCCTAGCTAGCTGTCAACTCAAACCATTATTTAAGGCAGGGAAAAACCTCACAGATGATAGTTTGGGCTCGAAGGTAGCGGGTCCCAGAAGTAACAAACAAAATCACAAAGCTGCTTTTTTAAAAAGCTATGCATCCACATAGTGAACCGACAGCATTCGCTCACTAATACATTTATATACCTTCAGTTCTTAGGGCGGCACAATGGCGCAGTGGTTAGCACTGCTACCTCACGGCAGCGAGGACCCGGGTTCGATCCCGACCTCCAGGTCACTGTCTGTGTGGAGTTTGCACATTCTCCCCGTGTCTGCGTGGGTCTCAGCCCCACAACCCAAAGAGATATGCAGAGTAGGTAAATTGGCCAAGCTAAATTGCCCCTTAATCAGAAGAAAAACCAAATTGGGGTACTCTAAATTTATTTTTAAAAATACCATCCATTCTTAAAAATCAAGTTAGGCAAAACATCCAAAAAATTCCTGCATCAGCTTTCTGGCTTGTTCAGTACATTTAGATTGAGTGTCATTTCGAGCATCCAAGAATGGGCACAGCTTTTACTCTGGAAGCAAGTTTAAAATGGTTCCCTGAACTACTTAGCAGCACATAAACCATTGTGAACCGTGAGGCACATTGTTCAGTTATTGTTTTTCCTATGATCCTTTGATTCCAGGCCAGATCCATCCCCAGTTAAGAACTTTAAAAAAAACACTTTAAAGTACCCAAATCATTTTTTCCCCCAAATTAATGGGCAATTCATCTATCTTGCACCTCTTTAGGTTGTGGGGGTGCACTGCCGTGCTGCCCTGGACCAGTCTCACATTAGAATGAAGTATTAATTCTCTACTTACCATCAGGGAAATAAAATGGTGCGTACTTGATTTCTTTTGGTTCTCCACTTCCATTTTTCGTGTCAGCCTAATAATAAAAATGAATGTGATGGTATATTTAAACAATCTAGTGATTAAAAATGCCTAAGATACAAATTGGGGAAACAGAAGCAATAATTCATTTTATTTTCTCAGAAATGATCATCCATCTAAAGCAGTAACTTGGTTTCTCACTCCATCAATCCTGCCTGACCCAGAGGATGATGATCAAGAAATAACGGGAGCAACAAAAGTAATCCAACAATCATGGGCTCTTTAATATTCACAAGAGATTGACAAAGGCTGGCTGCAAGACGAGCTCATAGAATGCACATGAAACAGTTTCCTAGAACAATATGCCAAGGATAAGACTAATATAAAATAACAGAAAATTCTGGAAATACACGACATGCCTGGCAGCACCTGTGGGGAGTGAAACAGAGATTCCAGGTCTGTTATTAGAGGAGGATAATTTTGATATTGTATTGTGTAATGAGATTCGGATTATTAGCAATCTCATAACAAAGGATCCTATGGGACAGCGCAATAATATAATGATTGAATTGCACGTCAAGTTTAAAAGTACTTAATTAAACCCAAGACAAGGGTCTTAATAAAACCAATTAGACAGGAGGGGTGAATTGATGGAAGTTAATTGGAAAAATAGATCATGCAGTATAACAGCAGATATGCAGTGACAAACATTAAAATAAATGATATGATTCCTTGATTAAACAGTACTTGCTTAACAATCCAGTGTTACACTAACAAACCAATTTAAGATTAATCAGTTGGGCTTGCAATGTGGCTCACTTCTGCATGCCAGAAAGCAGATAGATTCATATGCAAAAACCTGTCCCCTGTAGGAACATGTCTAGGCATTGTACCGCCTTAAAATTAAAGGCAGAGGACAGTAGCTTCCTAGTGAAATGCAACGCTTCGCCCAGAGTCAACCTGTCAACCAATCAGCACCCTTTCCTCATGCAATAACATTTTTGCTGCCTTTGAAATTTGGCCTTCTTGTATTTTGTCCTGAGTGCAAGATAAAAAAGGTTCAACTGCATGCCTTTTTTTTTTCAGCAATACGAAATAAATAATTCAAAACGCTCAGCAAAAATACATTTTGTTGAAAACAGAAACTCCATGGCAAAAGTGATCCATTCATCACTGACCAAAGAAGTTAACGATACTATGAGTTGAAAATGCGAATAGTAGTAAACCTAGAGATTGCTAGTCTTAGAAGCAAAGGACAAAAAAAATTGATAATAAAGGAGAAAAGCTGGCAAGAAAAAGAGTTAAATAAATATTCAAAAAGCCATATTTAAGAAGATAATCACACATATTATATATGCCATCCAGACTGAGAAGGGCATGGTAGCAGTGGTTAGCACAGTTGCTTCACAGTTCCAGGGTCCCAGGTTCAATTCTCGGCTTGGGTCACTGTTTGCGGATTTGCACTTTCTCCCAGTGTCGGCGTGGGTTTTCTCCGGGTGATCTGGTTTCCTCCCAAAGTCGTGCAGGTTAGGTGGATTGGCCATGATAATTTAAAAAAAAAAAATTGAGTACACCCAATTATTTTTTCTAGATAAGGGGCAATTTAGCGTGGCCAATCCACCTAACCTGCAAATCTTTGGGTTGTGGGGGTGAAACCCACGCAGACACAGGGAGAATGTGCAAACTCCACATGACAGTGACCCAGGGCCGGGTCCTCAGCGCCATAGGCGGCAATATTACCCACTGTGCCACCCTTGGCCATGATAAATTGCCCTTAGTGTCCAAAAAGGTTGGGTGGGGTTACTGGGATGGGGTGGAGGTGTGGGCTTGGGTAGGGTACTCTTTCCAAGGGCCAGTGCAGACTCGATGGGCCTAATGGCATCCTTCTGCACTGCAAATTCTATGATTCTATGATTAGCTCCCTTCTCTCTCCACAGATGCCGTCAGACCTGCTGAGATTGCCCAGTATTTCGGTTTAAGTTTCAGATTTCATCATCTGCAGTAACTTGCTTTTAATAAAGGTAAAACGGGGAATAAAGAAATGGCAGACGTTAAACAAACATTTTGTTTTGTATCTATCTTTATAGAAGACACAAAAAGAATACCAAAAATAGTGTGGAGCCAAGGAGTCAATGGAAGTGAAGAACATAAAGTAATTAATACCAGAAGGAAGGTGCTAGAGAAACAAATTGAGCTCAAAGCCAGCAAATTCCCTGGACTTGATGAACTACATCTAAAAGAGTTGGCTAGAGACGAGGGCCGGGATTCTCCCCTACCTGGCGGGGTGAGGGGTCCCGGCGTAGCAGAGTGGCGCCAACCACTCCGGCGTCGGGCCTCCCCAAAGGTGCGGAATTCTCCGCACCTTTGGGGGCTAGGCACGCGCCGGAGCGGTTGGCACCATGCCGACTGGCGCCAAAACCGGCACCAACGGCCTTTGACGCCCACCGCCCGCCGAAAGGCATTCGCCGGTTCGTGCATGCGCCGGCGGTGACATCAGCGGCAGCTGACGTCACCACCTGCGCATGCGCATTGGGGGATTCTCTTCCGCCTCCGCCATGGTGGAGGCTGTGGTGGCGGCGGAAGAGAAAGAGTGCCCCCACGGCACTGGCCCGATCGCGGTGGTGGAGGTGGTTCAAACCTCGGCGGTGGGAGGCGCCTCCCAGCGGCCGGACTTCGGCCCATCGCAGGCCGGAGAATCGCCGCTCGACGTGGCGCGATTCCCAACCCCGCCAATTCCCGGGTGGCGGACAATTTCTGCCACGGCAGGGGCGGGATTTTCAGCGGCCCCGGGCGATTCTCCGACCCTGCGTGGGGTCGGAGAATTTCGCCCAAGGAGTGCATTACATCTTCCAAAATTCCCTAGATCGTAAAACAGTGCTAGTGGATTGGAAGGTCGCAATAGTATCTTGACTATTCAAGAAAGGAGGGTGGGGGCAAAAGTAGGAACTAAAGGTCAGTTAGTCTGACATCAGTCACTGGTAAAATTCTGGATTCTTACGAAGGAGTCAACATGCTTTGATGAACAGAAATAATGTCTGACAAATTTAGAGCTCTACGAAATTGTAACTAACAAGGTACATAAAGGCAAACCTGTGGATGTTGTACAGTACAGTGTCTCAAATCCGGCAGTCCAAAAACTGGAGTTGTCCATAAACAGGACACTTTTACAATGTACTAGGCATCAAAAGCTTACCGTTACAATTTGGCTAGGCGCTACATTAGCAGAGTATGACACCTGACTAGTTACCCCCTTTTCCACTCATGCACTGGTCTATTTAGTGAACCTTGATCTGAAATCTGGCACAGTTTCCGCCCCAATGTTGCCGGTTTTGAGACACCGTACCTATATATATATATATGGATTTCCACAAAGTATTGAACAAGGTGCCACAAAAAAGTTCATCACACAAAATAAGGGTTTGTGGGGACAGTAAATAGTGAGAAGGATACAAAGAGGATGCAAAACAATATAGACAGATGAGGTGGGCACGGTAGCAGATGAAATATAATGGGAGAAAATGAGAGATTATACATTCTTTATAAAAAAATTTTTTTTAGAGTACCTAATTCACCCCCCCCCCCCCAAATTAGGGGGCAATTTAGCATGATGAATCCACCTACCCGGCAAATCTTTGGGTTATGGGGGCGAAACCCACGCAAACACGGGGAGAATGTGCAAACTCCACACGGACAATGACCAGGAGCTGGGATCGAACCTGGGACCACGGCGCCATGAGGTAGCAATGCTAACAACTGCGCCACCGTGCTGCCCTGAGATTATACATTCTTGTAGAAAGATTAGAAAAGCAGATTTTAAATTATTAAAAACTTTTAAATATTCATGTTTCAGGACACAAGGATGTCTTTGTACAACACAAAGTTAACATGCAGGTACAGCAAGCAATTAAGAAAGGCAAATGGTCCAGGACCTTTATTACAAAGGGGCTAGAGTGCAAGAGTAAGGAAGCCTTGCTGCAATTTTACAGGGCTTTGGTGAGACCATACCTAGAGCACTGTTCTCCTCAAACAAACCATTGTTTGCAGCAAACTACCCAGCCTTCAGAACAGCGACCATGACACCACACAACCCTGCCATGGCAATCTCTGCAAGGCGTGCCATATCATCAACATGGGTACCACCATTCCATGTGAGAATACCACCCACCAGGTACGTGGTACATACTCGTGCGACTCGGCCAACGTTGTCTACCTCATACACTGCAGGAAAGGATGTCCCGAAGCGTGGTACATTGGCAAGACCATGCAGACGCTGCAACAACGGATGAACGGACATCATGCGACAATCACCAGGCAGGGATGTTCCCTTCCAGTCAGAGAACACTTCAGCAGTCAAGAGCATTCAGCCTCTGATCTCCAATAAGTTTTCTCCAAGGCGGCCTTCAGAACGCGTGACAACACAAAATCGGCGAGCAGAAACTTATAGCCAAGTTCTGCACACATGAGTATGGCCTCAACCGGGACCTTGGATTCATGCCGCATTACATTCATCCCCCACCATTTGGCCTGGGCTTGCAAAATCCTACCAACTGTCTTGGCTTGAGACAATTCACACCTCTTTAACCTGGGGTTACCCCTATGACAAAATAGGTCACTAATATGCTGTCAGAATTCTAAACTAGTCAAAGCAATGGTGTTCTAATTTTGTGCTTAAGGTGTAAAGTCTTAAATTCCATTGCATTTGTTTTCGGCAGTTAATGTAATCTAAGTGCGTGATTTCTCTTTTGAAGAACGGGAGGAAAAAGTCAGATGCAAGGATAAGACTGGTGTAGTAGAATTGCAAATGGCCTTTGGGTTAAATCTTGCTCAGACTGAGGGGTTGCCTCCTTCAACTGGTTGTAAAGATGTTACTGTGAAATGAGTTTGGCCATCATCAATTGTGGGAAAATATTGAATCTTCAGAATTACTTTTAAAGCCAAACCACAAGTATAGATACAAGTATAAATGCCATCACCAATCAAGATTCTACTTTGTATGGTCACAACACTGAAATTGCATATACTTCAAGAACACATTTTCAAACTCTCAGAGCTGCTACAGGATGGCTTGCCCAGGAAATGAGGGGGTGGTTCTGTTTTGAAGCAGAGATAAGACACATTATCACGTACAATAGGTGCTTTGCCATACTTTACTATGCTATGGTTGGACCACGAGTGATGATGGATGCCACCCCATTCCTTAGCACATAAATGTTTTTTTGCACAACTGAACATCATCACTAATTTCATGCAAAATATTGTATAGCATTATTTCATCAAGGCTCATTGTGTATTTGATGCACTATCAAATAGTTTGACAGGTCAACTTCATCTCTGATTCATTAATCAGTTATGTAATTAGCCACGCAGCAATGAAGAAGGCTCTTTGCTAAATGGCAAGAATGCTCCTTCCCAGATTACCTTCATTGTTTGCATATCGACTTTCTGGTCTTCTTGTTCCTTGAATTTTGACCTGTGTGGCACCATTTTCTCTTGTAGCTCTGGTATGCATAGTTCATATACATCCAGCATTAAAGGAAACTTGACATCCTGAGGACAATAATAAAAACAAATTTGTTCCAAGACTGCTGCAGAAATTGTACCATGAAGTTGTTTACTTTTATGGGCCTCTGCTACAAAAACTTCGAATACAATTTGCAATGCTGGAAGTTAGAATATACTTCACAGAGCAGCAAATTACAAAGATGATAATAAATATCCGATTTAAACTAAACATATATACAAATAGTTTAAACCTAAACTGTTACTTTTCCAAATCCAAGTTTTAACACTGCATCAGGCGCCCAAATTTATTACATTCTAGGGGGAGTTTAAGGAAATATACATAAAATAAGCAAAATTTTAGTTACAGACAGACTACTTCCCATGGCACACAATAAGCACTTTAAAGATTTGGCAGATCAACAAATGGCGCAGGTCAGGGAAGGCCTCACATTTACAGGGCATTGGAGAGAGCTTGGGCAAAGAAGTGCTCATGAGAAGGGACAGCTTTCAACATCCTTAGAAAGGATAAATAAGGCAATCAGACAGATTTAAAATCAATATGACAGGGGAATGGGAAATATCCAGCACTGGCAGTACAGAGGGAATAGTATTAATGAAGTTGTCGAAGTACACCCAAGTACCAATGAAAGAGTAACAAAATATAATTTTTTAAAATCAGCTTTGAAGTCATGGGAGATGAAAACAAGGATGTTTGGCTGGTGCTCGGATTTTTTTTTTCTTTTGGCCTCCTTTCAGTTTATTCTTTGTAGTGATTTGATACAACTGACTGACTTGCTATACCCCCTCAGGGGGGATTTAAGAGTTAAACACTTGGTTATGCAAGTCACAGACTAAATCAGGTAACGACAGCAGGCTCTCTTTCCTAGTGAGCCAGTTAGCAACATACCAAAATCATCATGGTCATTTTTACCAATTTAGAATTTCTATTTATTTTTTTAAAGAAAGAAATTCCCAAATAACCATTGTGGGGTCTGAATTTACAATCTCTGGATTATTAGCACAGGTCTCTGGACTAGTCCATTAGCAAACACAACAGTGCTGGTACGTATAGGTACTAAAAGAAAATAACAATGCTGAATTTAATGTTGAAATAACTGTGTGCATCGGAGACATTGTAGATTCGCTAAGATGCTACAACGGATACAAAACTATGGACTGAATTATTCCGCCCACTTGCCGCAAGATTGCCACGTACGGGTCGCGGACCATGTAAAGGTCCATTGGCCTCAGGTGGGAATTTTCGGTCACAGGGCGGGCGGGGCTGGAGAATCCCGCCCAACAGTTATGAGAAGATGCTTAAGCCACTGGGTTTATTTCTACAGGAACACAGACGTTTGAGGAGATTGAGGGTTTTACAATTATGAAGAGTTTTGATCCATAGAATCATAGACTTTACAGTGCAGGAGGCAATTCGGCCCATCAAGTCTGCACTGGCCCTTGGAAAGAGCATCCCACCTAAGCCCCACCTCCACCCTATCCCCGTAACCCAGTCTAACCTTTGTGGACACTAAAGGCAATTTAGCATGGACAATCCACCTGACCTGCACGTCTTTAGACTATGGGAGGAAACCAGAGCACCGGAGGATACCCACGCAGACACGGGGGGAACGTTCAGACTTCGCACAGACAGTGACCCAAGCCAGGAATCGAACCTGGGACCCCAGAGCTGTGAAGTAACAATGCTATCCACTGTGCGGCCGTGCCGTCTTGATACAATGGGAAACGCTATTTCCTTTGCTTATGGAGCCAGTGATGAGAGATCAGCATGTTAAAATTGCAGCTGCGAGTTTTATGAGAGAGATTAGTAGAAATTAGTTTTCATAAAGAGATGTTGAAGCATCTAAAAGGGCGTCTTGCCATGAGGGATAGGTGAGGCAGAAATTACCATACCTTTTAAGGGAAAAGTAGGAAAATGTCTGATGCAGAGGAAAAAGGTCTACGGGCATAAAGCACAGAAATGAGATTATGCTTGGAAAAAGCAAAATACTGTTGATGTTGAAAGTCAGAAATAAAAATATAAAAAGCGGGAAAAACCTAGCAGATCTGGCAGAAGAGTTACCATTCTGCCCACAGCGAGGCACCCTCAAGGCCGACACCACCACTGGGCTCAGAGAATATCCGGCCGGAAAGAATGGCAGGGGCGCTGTTAACAATGCCCTCAAGCTCGTTCCCTTACAAGAAGCCGCTTCCATCTGTCCCCATGTCGACCCCTCCCCCACTCCACTACCCATTTCCTAACCATGGCGATATTCGCCATCCAATCATAGATCATTATATTCGGCAACACCAACCTCCCCGTTCCAAAAAGCCCTTAGGAGGGCAAAGGCTAAATTGTACTTTAAACTTCTTGTAATAAAGGCCAAGAATAAGGAAATTTTTCAGTAACATGAGCCATACTTGGAGCACTGTGAACATTTGGGCTCACAACTAAGAAGGATATAGGAACATAGGAATTAGGAGCAGAAGTAGGGAATTCAGCCCTTCGAACCATTTAATCAGATCATGGCTGATCTCTGTGGTCTCAAACCCACCTCCCACCTGTTGCCTATATTTTTTTAACCCGTTTTACCTAATATTTACCTCATTTCAAGGCAGAGGTTGAATAAAATGAAACACAAGATTCCGAGGGGGTTTGACAGGGTGGATTCTGAGAGGTTTCTTCCCCAGGCTGCAGAATCCAAGTGACAGTTTCATGATAAGAGGTCGGCTATTTGGCCGGTTTAAGCTGGCCAGTGAACAGGAGTGAGGTGGGGGGAGGGGCTGCGGCCATCAGAGCCTGGTAGAACAGGCTCGGTGAGTATAGCCGGGGTGAAAAGTTGGGGGAAGGAACAGAGGTTGGGGGGAGGAGTTTACAAGAGGAAGTGGAGGGGAGGAGTTTGGGAGCAGGAGGAGGGGTGGGGGTGTCTACAATAAATGGGTGTCATTCACGGTACTCTTTCGGGAATTGGATGGTATTGAATATTAGGCGAGCGGGAGGGAAGCGTTGGACTATACATGCTATATATGTCAACGGTGACCGTAGGTGATTCCTGATTCCTTTTCTCCTTGTGGGGAGGTTTTGTTTTATTTGGTGCTTATATGGTCAGGTGGGCCGTTGTTTGGGGGTTGGGGGGGGGGGGGGGGGGGGGGGGGGGAGGATGGTATCGCTGTTGTTGGTAGGGGGATTGACATTGTATTCGTTACCGTTTGCTGTTTGTTGGTGGGGTGTAAATTCTGAAGAAAATGGAGAATAAAAATATTATACAAAAAAAAAGGTTGGCTATTTATGGCTGAGGTGAGGACGCAACAGGCGAGCCGCCAAGGGCGATGGTGGTGCGGTTGCACTGCTTTTTATATAAAGAGAAGATTCTTCGGTAGGTGAGGCAGACGAGGAAGTGTACCTGGGAAGGGAACAAGGTGTGGGTGTATCAAGGTCTGGGCACAGATCTGGCGAAGAGTAGTGGGGGCAAGTTTGGATACTTTGGCATTCAGGTGACATTGGATTGGGCGCAGCTGCACAAGTTAAATTTGACTCAGTTGGTGGAGCAGATGAAGTTGGACTTCAAGGGATGGGATGTGCTGCCACTGTCATTGGCAGGAATATGTATGTTCAAGGCTGGGGTGGATAGATTTTGGACTCTAAGGGAATCAAAGGATTTGAGGATCAGGCGAGACAGTAGAGTCAAGGGCAAATCGCATGATCTTAGAGCATGGGAAAGAGGCATGCACAATGGTATGTTACTGGACGAGTAATCCAGAGATGTTAGCTCAAATTCCACCATGGCAACTGTGAATACAAATTCAATTAAGCAAATAAATCTGGAATAATAATCTGTATATCATAAAGATCATCAAGAAGGCGAGGGGGACGATATACGAGTCTGGAGAGAAGGCCAGCAGAATGCTTGCGCTGCAGCTCAGAAAGAGGGAGGCAGCCAGGGAGATTGGCAAAGTGAAGGACTGAGACGGGAAATTGGTCAGAGATTCAGCAGGGGTTAACTGTGCGTTCAGGGAGTTTTATAGCAGCCTATATGAATCGGAAAGGATGAGGCAATTCTTAGGGGGCCTGAGGTTCCTGAAGAAGGTGGAGGAAGGGCTGGTAGAAGGGCTGAGGGCCCCGATTGGGATTGAAGAAATAGCAGAAGGGCTGAAGGCCATGCAGTCGGGTAAAGCCCCAGGACCGGACGGGTACCCGGTGGAGTTTTATAATAAGTTCTCTGGGATGCTGGGGCTGCTGCTGATGAGGTCATTAATGAGGCAAGGGAGCGAGGAGTGCTTCACCCGACAATGTCACAGGCCACAATCTCACTGATCTTGAAGCAGCAGAAGGACCCGGAGCTACGCGGGTCCTACAGACCAATCTGCTTATTAAATGTTGACGCCAAACTGTTGGCCAAAATCTTGTTCTCAAGGATCGAAGACTGCATTCCGGATGTGATTGGGGAGAACCAGACGGGATTTGTTAAGGGCAGGCAGTTGGCGGCCAACGTTAGAAGACTGTTCAATGTGATCATGATGCCCCCAGAGGGTAGGGACGTAGACGTAGTGGCCGCAATAGATGCAGAGATGGCCTTTGATCGGGTGGAATGGACCTATCTGTGGGAGGTGCTGGGGCGGTTTGAGATTGGACAGGGCTTCATCGACTGGGTTAGACTGCTGTATCAGGCGCCTAGGCAAGTGTACAGACGAACAGGTTGACATCAGGCTATTTTAGGCTGCACCGGGGGAATGAAGCAAAGATGCCCCCTCTACTCATCGCTGTTTGCGCTGGCCATAGAGCTGCTGGCAATTGCGCTGACAGCCTCAAGGGGCTGGTTCGGGAAGAGGTGGAACACAGAGTCTCGCTACACACAGATGACCTGCTCCTATATGTTTCTGACCCACTAGAGGGGATGGGAGAAATTATGAGGGTTCTGGGGGAATTTGGCAGGTTTCGGATTATGAATTGAACATGGGGAAAAGGGAGATGTTCGCGATCCAGGCAAGGAGGCAGGAGAAGCGACTGGGGGAGTTGCCGTTTAGAGTATTAGGGGGAAGCTTTCGGTACCTAGGCATCAGGTGGTACGGGAATGGGAACGGCTATATAAGCTAAATTTGGCCCGACTGGTGGACCAAATGAAGGAAGACTTCCGAAGGTGGGACATGCTCCTGCTATCACTGGCTGGGAGGGTACAGACAGTGAAAATGACAGTCCTCCCGAGATTCCTGTTTGTTTTTCAGTGTCTCCCCAACTTTATTCCACGGGCCTTTTTTGAATGGATAAACAAGGTGATCTCTGGCTTTGTATAGGCTGGCAAGACCACACGAGTAAAAAAGGGGATGCTGGAGCGTAGCAAGATAAAAAGCTTTGGCATCATGTCTCCCTTTTCGGCAATATTCAAGTTTGCACTACTAAGAGAGAGCCATATGAATACTTTTCATGAGGTCTTTATGCAATATTAGATTTATTGCAAGAGAGGTTGAAAGATTTCAATTTAATAAACCTCCTGAGCTTTGCTGTCTGCAAGACAACCAAAACAAATGAACTAAAGCAAAATTAAGGTCACTTAATCTACGAAATGGGTATGTAAGGAACCCAATGTACATATTTCAAACAACTTATGTACTGTGTGCAATACTATAGAGCACAACTACATACCTTGAGAACTTTGGCATTTACAGACTCTTTCTCCTTGTAGAAAAACCTCACCATCTGAACCGTAAGGTACGCAGGCAAACGACGAATTTTAGACTAAATTACATAAAAATTCAAATGGTCAAATGAGCACATATAGGACTACACAACATTACAATTCATCCTAGGAGTGTGTTGCCCATTGGAGCTGCATAATGATTTGATCAGTTTGTACAATTTCTGTATACTTCCAAACATCTAATATTAAAAATAATGTTCATGAAAGGACAGTTCTGCAGAAATCAAGACAAAATCAAGAACATCTGCACAGTTCTGCAAATCAAGCACAAGACACAGCAACAGCACGGTTCCCAGCTAATGCATTTCTGAATAGTTAATGGGAAGATGGAGGCAGGAAAAAAAAATGTTACCTATCAGTGAGATCGATATTCCAATGTGTGTTTTTTGTGTGTGTGCGCGCGTGTGTGGGGGAGAGGGAGAGAAAGAGATCCTCTCTCACAATCACCAAATATAATTATTGTTGGAGTGCACATGTACATGCCGTGAGGATAGAACTGAGTGGTGATACCTGGGGACAACAGCCCCATCAACAGTCAGATGTGGCTCACAGATGAAAAATGGTCCACTAACATTGATTACACTTCAAAAGTAATTAACTGGCTATATGGCATGTTCTGCTGACCTAAAAAACACAACATAACTGAACATTCTTTATTTCCTTTCACTGGCTAATCTATGCGAGGACTGATGGTGCCCATGGAACTCTACTGCTAGCTAGAGTGCAGTATTTTTAAAAAAGAGGGAAGAACATTGACACAAAAGGAAGGAAAATAAAGCATACAGCTTCCCCAATCATTTGACATAGCAGTGATAACATTTAACAAGATATATTGGCCCGACTAAACACTTTTTTCACAAGAATGGTCTAAAAACATGAATATATTACATTTGCAAGAGGTTGTGCAACATTTATCTTTAAGCTCATATTTTATCTACTAGCAACTTGAAAACGTACTATAACAACATCTTCTAAATGTAGCTAATAATGCTAAAATGATACTTACAGATTTTATATACAAAGCATTTCTTTGCAAGGTAGGAGAATGTTTGGTGATCTCTTCATGAAGACGCTGAGAAATTAAAAATTGAAGTTACTTGCTGACCAGTGCAGCTGATGCAGTTTCGGTAATTCTTGAGCAAATTTAAACCCTTAATGTTCTCTACTGTTGAACATTTTGGACACAATAAAACAAAGCACACTTCGAATTACAAGAGAACAATAAATTACAATTGGAAGGGCTACGGTGATTTTTAATCTAAATCAATTGTTAGAATTTCATGTGTTTCAATCTTCTTTGTAAGCCATTAACCATTAATTAATTTGACACGGTTTGGTACTCACCAACTTCAGCCCTGTAAAAAGATATTTGACTTCTTGATTAATGAAACAACTAAGCTGAAGTTGCGTTTCCTTGCCCTTTGTTTCTTCCTCGTCGTCTGTTTCAGTGCACTTCATGCTTTAAGAAAATTAAGGATTAACCAATATAAAGCCAGTACTGATAAAGTAATATATGGATAACTCAAAAGTATCCTAACTAAAAGAAAATTTGTTTCAAAACAGAAAATGCTGGAAATACTCAGCAGGCCAGGCAGTGTTTGTGGAGAGAGAAACCAGTTAACAGTTCAGTTCGATGATTTTTCTTCAGAATTGGGAAAAGTAAGGCATATATTAGGTTCTAAGCAAGAAAGTGTGTGTGTGGGGTCGTGGTTTGGGGGGGGGGGGGGGGGGGGGGGGGGGGGGGAGATACCAAAGGGGGATAGGTAGGAGAGATTAATTGATAAAAGGGTTGGTGGTTCAAGGCCAAAGGGAGTGTGGCAATGGGTCAAGAAATAAAAAATGTTTACAGGCCGTGAGAATGGCAGAATGATGAACAGCTGCCATTCAAAAGCAAAAAGAAAAGCAAGATTTAGGGAGCCTGATTAACATATTTTATAATATATCATTATAGGACTTAAAGCCTCTACTTCCACCCTTACCGTATCATCCCACACAGCCAGCTCGACATCACACCAGCATAAATCACTACTGGGTCAAAAAACAAAAAACAGCCATGATGATCACACTGGGGACACACAGTTAAGTATATAGCCCCCGAGTGGTGAGGGACATGACCAGGCAGTGCCCTTGGCATTCCCAATGTCTATGAGGGGAATACCCCAATGCATGCGCGGTGGGGCATTGTCCCAAAAATTTGTGGGTGCGCATCTGCATGCAGGCGTGGCAGTTGGGGGTGGGGTTTCATTCCTGCACAGACTGGGGCGCCCTTTACAGATCAGCCCTGATCTCTGTGACCCCCAATCCCCGCCCCAAATTCCAGTGACTGCACAAACCACGCTCCAAATTCTTTGTGCACAGTATACCAGAAAATCTGTGTGACCACTTGGCTGTGAATCTGGAGACATACGTGCCTGCTTTCAGTCAGAACCTGACACTGCCAGATTTTGGGAGAATTCCGGCCCGTATTTTTTAACAATCAATGAATAAATTGGTATTTATAAAGGCAGAGGAACAAATTTTTTAAAGGCAATCCAATGTGGGGATTGGGGGGGAGCGGGGTTGTTGGAAATTAGGAGAGATAAAATTCATTACAGTTTTCAAGCACTGGAATACAACGGTTTGCATCCTCCAATTTTTCCCAACAGAGGCTGCCCATCTGCTTTGCTCTGTTTTCTATAAAGGATACGAGGTTTCATATTCTATGCCAAAGAACTGATCAATGAAATTTTTCTTGGTTGTTGAAGCTGCAGCTCCCTCTGAATTAATCTAGAGGAGAGAAAATAATAATAGGAAATAGGGGTAACTAACTAACTACAAATGCTGTGATATCATTTGAAAATTTCCTCTCTTTTTTGATAGGAAAGGATATTACCACTTTGTTACTTCCACACATATCAAATTATAAATCCACTACAGCTTTTGGAAATTATTAAATTCATTGCATTACACAAAATATACAGTACAACTCTATATCCCTTCTAGAATATGAGAGCAGAACATTTAAATTCTTATTTTCCCCAAGGATGATGTTGCCTGTTTACAGTCTATTCTATGCGCACAGTTAAATTCCATAAATAGCACCAATTCAATTGCCACAGTATTCCAACCCCAAATAAATCAGACAGGAAGGCCTTTAATTTAGAGCCCTGATACTTCCCCTCACTACCCGTCCATAAACAGAAAGACATTTTGATTACCCCACCTTCATAAAGTGGCATATTTCCAAACCCCTCCATTTAAGTGTGATCCAATTTCTATTAATAACCCCACAGCAAACACATGATAGGTGTATTTGGTTAGTTTATTGACACACTCAAATGCAGGAAAACGATAGCAACATTGCCCCCTTTTCACTGATTGTTTCACATATGGCTGTTTCACATATGGTCAGAGTTCAGAATCAAAGTCTGCAGACTGAACCGATGCTGGATAATTCAGTTTTCCAGTAGAGTTGACTTCCATGATGAGATTGGTTCATCTTCGTGTGCCTGTCTTGTAGCTGCTGTTACAGATGTTCCAGTAGAAAGTGAAGTTGGGGTAGTCATTCCAATCTGGACTGAGCCCCTTTTCTGTGTCTACTATTAGGTGGATGGAAAGATGCAGAGCTTTGCAGCTCCACAATGCAATATTATAGCTTTCACAGCTCGGGGAATGGGGGCATGTCACATGACTCCCACCTTCCACTTTAGCTTTGACAAAGGGTGTATACCCCTTTGACTGGGTTCCTGAGACTGTTAATGTTCAACCATTAAGTCTTAACAGGAGGTTGCAGGTTCCTTTGTCTTAACAAATGAATCAGTTCCAGTAGGCCAGTCCTACGAATGCAGAAATATTTTGTATAATTCCCTATGAATTTGGTCTCTGCACCCACAGGGGCCATTAGAGTCTCTTCAGAGATAGAGGGAGCGATATAGAGAAGCAGAAGTTTCTGTGATTGTGCAAAACATTCCCTTTTGTTCAGGGTCTCAGACAGACACATCTTCAGCCATTTTTAAAAGGCCATTGTCCAGTTTTGAAACATTCGAAATTAGTCAAGATGATATAGAGATATATATATGTATATATTTCATAACAATATAGAGTAAGGTCTTAGCCCCATTACAATTTCGAATGTAGACTTTCAATGGCATAGTGCATTTAAACAATAAGTATCTAAAGCACATTAACCATGAAAGCTGCTGGTGCAACCCTCTTTGCGCCAGTAAACTGACCACAATCAGTGTGATAGTACCATAGTCCTAACTATACCCATATTAAAGCAGACGGTGTGGGGAAAAGTCAAGCTTCCCACTTCAGATCACTATACATTATTGAAAATGCATGTGTTGACATTGGCTAAAAGTTGGATTCATTGTGATGCTCCCCATGATTAAACAATAATTAGCATTCACAAAGTTCACACACTATTTATGGTCACTAGGGTAAAGATTTGTAGTGTACCTATGGAAACAATTCCAAAGAAGGTAAATGGCTTCAGAAGAGACAGGCTAGAAAGTAAAAGTGTTCCAATGAGACTGAAGTGTGCAACGATCTTGTTTAGTTTTGAAGCAAACAATCAAAGTAGTAACTTTTTTAGGAACTAGCTACGAGAACAAGTTAGGGCCATTAGCACCGTGGACAGATGGAAAAAAATGTACAAATACAATAGAAACATCTATGTTAACTGTATCTTTACCTCCATAGGTGCTTCTGATTCCATCGGGTCAAGTTTCTGTTGCAGCACTCTCATGATTTGTATCCAACACTCATTAGCATCCTATTGGGGGGGGGGGGGAGAGAGAGAGAGAGAGAGAGAGAGAGAGAGAGAGAGAGAGAGAGAGAGAGAGAGAGAGAGAGAGAGAGAGAGAGAGATGTAGACTATTAGAAACCTCACAGGAGTCACAAGCTTCAGAGATACTTACTTTGCACTTTTACAAATTTAACATTTTGTTTGGCCCTTAATTTACTCTGGATAGTAATCATGTGATAGCTACTCAGATAAACTAGGTTCCTGTCATCAAATTTAAAAACTGTGTTTAAATTGAAGGAACCTTAAAAATACCATATTGGCTACATAATTAAGATTTCAAACTCAAGCATGACTGCTCTTTACTGATTGCTGTTGGGTGTTGTTACTAGCCCTACTTGTCTTGCTATTATTTAAGTTGGGTAGCAGAGTTAAGTAGAAAATTATACACCCATTAATCGAATATCTGTCGTGGGGATGTTACTCAAGTTTGTTAGGAACAGAGTGACTGAACACTTGGAATCAATATTAACCGATTAGAGAAAGCCAGCATAGATTTGTAAGGATAAGCCACATCAAACGTCATGTCAATGGATGTTAATTATATGGACTTCCAGAAGGCACTCAATACGGTTCCACACCACAGAGGATTAACAAAAAATGTAGCACATGCAAATGGAGACATCCTACTGACATGGTTCGGAACTGGGTAACAGATATAGGACACAGAGCAAGGGCATTGGGTATGCATTCTGGCTGGCAGCATATGATTAGTGGTAACTCCAGGGATCTGGACTTGTGCTACAGCTTTTCATTATATTCAGAAATGACTTGGTAGGAGGAATAGACAGCCATACATCCAAGTTTGCTAATGACACCAAGTCAGATTGCATGGTAAAAATAGTGTTGATAAGAGCAGAAAGTTACAAATTCACAGTGATACGTTATATAAGTAAAGAAAATTGGCAGGTGGAGTCCAATGTGGGAAGTGTGAGGTCATCCACTTTAAACCCAAGAAAGATAACAGTTTATTTTCCTAAATGGTGAATAGCCAGGAATTGTGAAAAACCAGAGACATTTAGGGCAGCACGGTGGCATTGCGGATAGCACAATTGCTTCACAGCTCCAGGGTCCCAGGTTCCATTCCGGCTTGGGTCACTGTCTATGGGGAGTCTGCACATCCTCCCCGTGTCTGCGTGGGGTTTCCTCCGGGTGCTCCGGTTTCCTCCCACAGTCCAAAGATGTGCAGGTTAGGTGGATTGGCCATGATAAATTGCCCTTAGTGTCCAAAATTACCCTTAGTGTTGGGTGGGGTTACTGGGTTATGGGGATAGGGTGGAGGTGTGGGTTTGGGTAGGATACTCTTTCGAAGAGGCGGTGCAGACTCGATGGGCCGAATGGCCTCCTTCTGCACTGAATTCTATGATAAAAAAAACATTAAGGATGGAAGAGCTGAAATCACTAAAAGTTCATGGACAGGTGCAAAAGAATAATTAAAAAGGCTAATGAAATGTTGATCTTTGATCCAAGGGGCAAGAACACAAAATTAAGTTTATGTTAGTTATATAAAACTCTGGTTAAACCCATTTTAGATTATTGTGTTAAGTTCTACACGCCATAATTCAGGAAGGATATTTTGCCTTGATGGGTGTTAAGTGCAGATTTACCAGAATAATACTGGGACTAAAAGGGTCAAATTATGAGAACAGTGGGCAGCACGGTGGCGCAGTGGGTTAGCCCTGCAGCCTCACGACGCTGAGGTCTCAGGTTCGATCCCAGCTCTGGGTCACTGTCCGTGTGGAGTTTGCACATTCTCCCCGTGTTTGCGTGGGCTTCACCCCCACAGCACAAAAATGTGCAGGGTAGGTGGATTGGCCACACTAAATTGCCCCTTAATTGGAAAAAAATAATTGGGTACTCTAAATTTTTTTTTTTTTTAATTTTTTAATTATGAGAACAGATTACAGAGGTTAGTTTTAAATTACCCCTTTATCCTCTATACTGGGGAGAATAGAATTAAGGTATTTATGAGGATTAAAAGGAATCGACAGGCTGGATAGAATTAAACCAATTCCTCTGGTAGGAATCGGGTGGAGTGGAATTACTTATGGGAGGTGTTAGGAAGGTTTCGGTTTGGTCAGGGTTTCATTGACTGGATGCGTTTGCTGCATCAGGCACCAGTAGCAAGTGTGTGCAAGAATTGGTTGATGTCAGGCTATTTCAAACTGCACCGAGAGACAAGGCCCCTCTCCCCGCTGTTGTTTGCTCTGTGCTCTGGCCATAAAGCCATTGGCTATGGTGTTAAGAGTTTCTAGGCACTGGAAAGGAAAGGGGGGGGGGGGGGTTAAGAACGCAGATGACCTTCTCCTGTACATTTCGGACCTGTTCGTGGGGATGGGGGAAATTATGCGGATTTTAGGGAAATTTGGCAGGTTTTCAGGGTATAAATTGAACATGGGGAAAAGCGAAATGTTCGCAATCCAGGTGAGAGGGCAGGAGAGGAGACTTAATCCCTTTATTCTTCAAAAAACTATCTATCTTTATCTTAAAAACATTTAATGAAGGAGCCTCAACTGCTTCATTGGGCAAGGAATTCCATAGATTCACAACCTTTGGGTGAAGAAGTTCCTCCTAAACTCAGTCCTAATAATCAAATATGATCACTTAATATCCAACGAGAATTTAGTTAGATCACCACGGTTTTAAAAAAAAGAATAGTTTATATTCTACTTTAGTCAAGATGAGGGTAAACAACAGAAAATATTTAAGAAATGTTTCTTTTGATAACTAACCTGCTGAAGATATTGTCCTTGATCTCCTTTTTCTGCAAACTGTGGAAAGGCCATGTGAAGAAACTGAAGTAGAATTATAGGTGGAATGCTAGAGGATGTTTTGTCCATTGAATCAAACAAGTCTCGAAAAGCTGTTAATAAACACACACACACACATTACAATTTATAATTTTTATTATTAGTGGATCTCCCATCATATTGTCCTTGATAAATTGAACTCCCAATATCACACACTAACAGGTAACAAAAGCTGAGAGTTGATGGCGGAAGGATTGTTAAGCAGTGGGACCAGGTCAAGTCAATGAAACAAAATTTTGGAAGAATCAGTTTGCAATATGAAGGAAGAGATCGATTTTGAATAATCAGAGCTAGGGACCTGCATGAGAGTTCAGCAATATGGCAATGGGGTGGAAAAGCTATATAACACCATCAACAATAAAAGGCATGCAACTGTACCAAAACAGTTAATTACTTATAAAAGGAACAGCCATTATGTTTACAGAAGCATTTTACATTGTAAATGTTGATAAAAAACCTAATAAGAACAATAATACAGGAAAGTGTACACATACACACGCCTTAATAATAGATAAATTATATAGGGTGCAAAGTACAAAATTATTACACACGGTTAGTGCAGTTGGTTAGATGACCAGCATGGATCAGATTAATACCAACAGCATGGGGTTCAATCCCCAGCCTAGTTGAGGTAGACCACGGCCGCCTTTGCACCTTACCAGTAGCAAAGTATCACAACAAAATGTTCTGGTTCAGTGAATAATTGGCAAGGAGCTGCTTTTGGACACAACTCGAGATAAAGTTGCATAGTTCCATGGAGAGCAGTGGGCCCTCTAGTCTCTTAAATTGATATTTTTATGTTATATGAGCCTAGACAGGGAGGGCTAGCAAGCTATTCGACAGTACGAACAATTACAGCCAAATCCAATTCTGATACACATACTACACTTTCCCGCAAGAGTTGATAGACGGGGTCTTCCGGTTGTGGCTATGCGGAGCTAAGTCGCACGTTCAGCAGCTCCCGCTAGCAATGGACTTTTGGGCTCTTTTCAGGGCCCGTAACGGCGCTTGTTCAACGTTTCCCGGTGTGGGAAGGGGACAGCAACATTCCCCTGATAGTATATGGATTGGACCAGGAGTGGGGCGACTACAAAAGTGGCATTGAAGCAAAGAAAGGTGCGAGGGAGGAGGACCAAGTTGGCAGCGGGCGGGGACCAGGCAGCGTGGATGCAGTGGGCGCAGGAGTTGCTCCAGCGCTGTTTTAAGGAACTGAAAGCAGAGCTGCTGGAGCCGATGAAGGCTTCAATCGATAAGCTGCTGAAGACCCAGACGGCCCAAGGGGCGGTGATCCGGGAGATCCGGCAAAAGGTCTCGGAGAACGAGGACGAGATCCTAGGCCTGGCAGTGAAGGTGGAGGCGCACGAGGCGCGCCACAAGAAATGGCAGGCGAGGTTCGAGGAGATGGAGAACATGTCAAGGCGGAAGAACCTGTGCATCCTGGGCCTCCCGAGGGGCTGGAGGGATCGGACGTGGGTGCCTACGTGGTCACCATGCTGAATTCGCTTATGGGAGCGGGGGCCTTCCAGGGGCCCTTGGAGCTGGAGGGGGCCCACCGAGTGCTGGTGAGGAAGCACAAGCCCAGTGAGCCGCCACAGGCAGTGCTGGTGCGGTTCCACCAGTTTGCTGATCGAGAGTGTGTGTTAAGGTGGGCCAAGAAGGAGCGGAGCAGCAGGTGGGAGAACGCGGAGGTCTGGAGCTACCAGGATTGGAGTGTGGAGGTGGCGAGGAAGAGGGCCGGTTACAATCAGGCGAAGGCAGTGCTGCACAGGAGGGGGAGTGAAGTTCGGTGTGCTGCAGCCGGCACATCTGTGGGTCACCTACAAGGACCGGCACCACTATTTTGAGTCCCCGGAGGAGGCATGGGCCTTTGTTCAGGCAGAGAAACTGGACTCGGACTTAGGGTCGGGACGAGGGGTTGCAGTGGAGGGATGGTTGGGGATTGTTGTGTTGTGTTCCGAGGAGGGGTTCTTTGTTTTTCGGGGTTGATTAGGCATTGTTTCGATTAGGTCTGCCAGGTGGGCTCGTGTGTGGTGGTTGGGGGGGGGGGAGAAGAGTGGAAAGTGCGGACTTTTTCCCACTCTAAGGGTTGAAGGGGGCGGGGCTGGAGCTGGAAAGCGCGGGCTTTTCTCTCGCGCTGGGAGGGGAATGGGGAGGATGAGAGCCTGCTGGTGGATCGGGGGGGGGGGGGTCAATGGAGTGGCGAGAATGGCCGGGGTCAGCAGGAGTCGGCTGACTTACAGGAGTGCAATGGGGGAGCAATGCAGCTAGGGGGGGGGGGGGGGGGACCTAGCTTTGGGAGGGGTTGGGGGGGGGTTGCTGCTGGAATGGCCACGGGGGAGCTGGAGGTGGTAGAGGAGGTCGGGGCGGGGGTCTACCGCTGTGGGGAAAAGGTCGTGCGGGGGACGTGGGCACGTGGCTGGCCTAGGAAGGGCTATGGCTAGTCGGCGGGGGAGGGGGGGGGTCGAGTAGCCCCCTGATCCGGCTGATAACCTGGAATGTAAGAGGATTGAATGGGCCGGTCAAGCGGGCCCGGGTGTTCGCGCACCTGAAGGCGGATGTGGCCATGCTTGAGGAGACGCACCTAAGGGTAGCGGATCAGGTAAGGCTGAGAAAGGGGTGGGTAGGGCAGGTGTTTCATTCGGGTTTGGATGCAAACAAAATCGGGGGGTGGCGATCTTGGTGGGGAAGAGGATGTCGTTCGAGGCGTTGAGCATTGTGGCAGACAATGACGGTAGGTATGTGATGGTAAGTGGCAAGCTGCAGGGGGAGCGGGTGGTGTTGGTCAATGTATACACCCCAGCATGCGGCGTATGCTGGGCCGGATTCTGGACCTGGAGTCAGGGGGCCTGATAATGGAGGGGGATTTCAACACGGTGCTGGACCCGGCACTGGATCGCTCTAGGTCTAGGACGGGCAGGAGGCCAGCGGCGGCCAAGGTGCTGAGGGCGTTCATGAACCAGATGGGAGGGGTGGACCCATGGAGGTTTGCGAGGCCGGGGGTCAGGGAATTTTCATTCTTCTCCCATGTCCACAAGGCCTACTCTCGGATTGACTTTTTTGTCATGAGCAGGGCGCTGATTCCGAGGGTGGACGATACGGAGTACTCGGCGATAGCCATCTCTGATCATGCGCCGCTTTGGGTGGACCTCAAGTTGGGGGAAAGAGAGGGACCAGCGCCCGCTGTGACACTTAGAGGTGGGGTTGCTGGCGTACGAGGAGGTGAGCTGGCGGGTACGGAGGTGTATAGAGAGGTACCTGGAGGCTAATGACAATGGGGAGGTGCAAGTAGGGGTGGTCTGGGAGGCGCTGAAGGTGGTGGTCAGAGGAGAGCTGATCTCCATTAGGGCACACAAGGAGAGGGGGTAGAGGAGAGAGAGGGAGAGGTTGGTGGGGGAGATGGTGAGGGTGGACAGGAGGTAGGCGGAGGCCCCGGAGGAGGGATTGCTTAGGGAGCAGCGTAGCCTCCAGGCTGAGTTCGATCTGTTGACCACCAGGAAGGCGGAGGCGCAGTGGAGGAGGGCGTATATGAATACAGAGAAAAGGCGAGCCGGTTGCTGGCGCACCAGCTTCGGAAGCGAGAGGCAGCTAGGGAGATCGGGGGAGTTAGGGATGGAAGAGGGAACACGGTGAGAAGTGCGGTGGGTATCAATGGGGTCTTCAGGGACTTCTACGAGGAACTATACCGGTCTCAGCCCCCAGGGAGGAGGGAGGAACGGGTCGCTTCCTGGACCGGCTGAGGTTTCCGAGGGTGGAGGAGGGGCAGGTGGCGGGGTTGGGGGCGCCGGTTGGGTTGGAGGAGTTGGTCAAAGGGATAGGGAACATGCAGGCGGGGAAGGCACCGGGGCCGGTTGGGTTCCTGGTTGAATTTTACAAGAGTTGATAGACAACAATCAAAAGAGTGCATTCTGATTGTTGCCTTCCACCTCAGAAGGCCAAGCTCAATGGTGAACCTTCAATGCTACCCTACGTGACAAAAAAAATTATGGCTTGGTTCTTCTTGGTCATCAAGTGTCACACAATGCACTATATTTACCCAGAGTGATCAGGAGATATATCGCGCTTTCTTGCTTTCACGTGGAGGGGGAGAACAGACAGAGATAAATTAAAGGAATTGAATTTTAACTTTTATACAAAATACCAAGACAGAACTACTCACCTGCTGTTATGTACTGTGGTGGAGTCATAGCTACTGAAGCTCTCAAGGCACCTTTAAACCTAGAAGCATTTGAAAAATAAGTGAATATTTTCAGTAAATTGGACAAACATGCACATAGATGGTACTTTTTAAGATACTTGTTAATTTGCAGCAAGAATTGCTCCTTTGCTTTCATTTGTGTTCTGGCACTGCATAACATTTTACAGGTTCTCCACTACTGATTTTTAGCATATCATATTTTACAAATATAAATTTTCATTAATGCAGGGAGCTAATGTTCTTGATTATATTTGATGGCAACCTTTTAAGTTTTATTTTTTTTATATATAAAAGATTTTCAGTAGCATCTGGATTATTTGCAATGTAATCAAATTACACCTCCATGAAACCAGTCAGCAGGGGCTGGTTTAGCACACTGGGCTAAATCGCTGGCTTTTAAAGCAGACCAGAGCAGCAAGGTTCAATTCCCGTACCAGCCTCCCCGAACAGGCGCCGGAACTAGGTGCTTTTCACAGTAACTTTATTGAAGCCTACTTGTGACAATAAGCGATTTTCATTTTTCATTTCATATAACTTATTTTGAATGATTTTAAACGCACAATATGCCACAGAACAAAATCTAATTCCCAGCTGCAAAGCACATCATAACTCACTTTTAAGTTATCAGCTAGGAAACATAATGTAAATTGCACTCCACAGCTCAATATATACAATACACTAAATACATTTTTTGCTTTCTTGTCACTTTTATAGGAGCTTTTACTTAACTTCCTCTATCTCCAAAGATGTGCATTAGGTGGACTCGCCATGCTAAACTGCCCTTAGTGTCCAAAAAGGTTAGGTGGGGTTGCTGGGTTGTGGGGACAGGGTGGAGGTGTAGACTTAGGTAGGGTGCTCTTTCCAAGGGCCGGTGCAGTCTCGATGGGGCGAATGGCCTCCTTCTGCACTGTAAATTCTATGATCTCAAAATATCTTGCAATTGAGAAAGGCATCCTAAACCACGTTAACCTGTAATTTACAGCAACAAGATGTGCAAGTGTGAACGTAAGTGACCCTGAGAAACCATCCAGACTCTTATAACCTTTTGCAACATGTGCTACTTATTTACCATTAACTGACATTTTCAGTTATTATAATTGCTTCCTTTTATTTCTTAATTTCCTCGTCAGTTTGTGTTTTGAAGTAGACCAGACTTCAAACGATATAAAACATAAAGAAGCAACATCAATCCAATTCAAATCTTTTCTAAAATAATCAGGCTACTTTATGTTGATTGTATTAAACAGTAAAAACATTTTGAAGAGGAATTCTAAAGTTACCATGTAATTGCCCACCAGCAAACTTGTAGATGTGCTAAATCTTGCTGCAAGGCCACCTACCTTTTCAGGGTTTCCCTGAGTTCAGGCACTGAACGTAGACACTGAACTGTAGCATTCATGTAGCAAGTGTTTCCGAGATTGGTGAGCCCACATGGAAGATCCATCTAGCAGCAAAAACAACTGTTTATTTACCAATAAAAGTAAAATTCAAAACAAATTAAATATTCAAAGTTTTATGGGAAAAACACATTGATCTATTAATTAACCCAGCAGTTTTTTTTAAACCATGGTTTCCTGTGATTTATGGGACTTGTGAAAATGCCCAACTTCTAATACTCTGGCCGGAGTTTTCTGGCCACTCTTGCTGGCGGGATATTTCTGTCCCGCAGACAGCGAACCCCTACCACGGGTTTCCTGGTGGTGGGGGTGCATTGAACGGAAACCCCGTCAACAGCAGTGAATCCCAATAGCAGGCCACCTCTGCCGTCACAAAACACTCCATGAGGGTGTATGGAAAATCCCACCCTCTCTTCTCCAACATTTTATAGTTAATCCTTCGCCCACCCAACATGTACTCTTACTTTAATAAATATACTAAGAAATCACAAGGGTATTTCTGGCTAGCTGCCTATTGCAATTTTGTAACAAACTATATGTCAACACAAAACTCCAATACCTCACATCCAACTCATTTTCCTAAATTCCAATATCTGCTCCAATTTTTACCTGGTTGAGCTTAAGCCTTCAGTATCAGTCAGCTAACCGTTGTTGTTCCCTACCCATTCTAAATTCATTCAACTTCTCAGTGAACGTCTGACAGTGCTAAATTGCTCAATATTCTGACCAGATTTCAAGCTCTTTTTTTGCAGCTTGCATTTATATCACTGATATTTATTGGTTAGTATGCACAGTATGCTTTTACACATTCATTAATCCAACGGTTGTCATATTAAAAATGTTGCAAATGCATATCCACCTGGTTATATCGTAGAGTTCGTGATCAGATTTCAAAGCATCAACCCATCATCTCAAAATTTCAATCAAATTCATATTTTGTGTTGTAGTCAGCTTTATAAGAATTAATCATATCCAAATAACATATTTCAGTGCAATACATAATTGCCAGGAGAATTCTTCACTCACTACATTGTATAGAACGGAGCAGTTAAAATTTGACAAATCAGAAAGCTTGCCTTTAAATGCAATTCTAATTTTCTCTATTTTTTCTACAGATATAACAGACCTTCTGAACATCCAAGATTCCAATTACATCCTTCCCTTTCTACTTCACAACACTCCGGCAGCTAGCTAACTTTAAGAGGCCAATGTAACTGATCCAATCTAAACAGAATATGATCACGCTGGAATCCATCTTCGATGGTTTCAAAAAAAGTCGAGGAGTTGCCATGTAGTCAGAACTTCAATCCATGCATAAGCATATATGTCGCTTTACATATTGTTGTTAATGTTCAGGACTAAGGCTTTGCCCTTCAACTTTCTATGCTATTGAGGCTCCAACTCTGATGTGATCCATCCTTAGCTCCCAAATGAACAGTGCACATTTAAACCACCTCATAGGTCCACCTGTAGCCCAATTATGCTATTGTGGAAATTATGCAATTCTTGAAAAATACTTACAGCTGAAGCTAGCTGCTCTTCGGTCATGTCTTCCATGAAGGTCGGACGCACAACTGGTTCTTCAGGCAATGCCTCTGCTGACCCCATCATTAGCAAGGTCATTCCCTATAAATTTTAATTACAAATATTTGTAGTTAGGCAATCTTCATATCCTAGCAGATTTATATGAAATTTTTCATGTCTGCTTTAGCAGTCACTTACATTTTATGTTGGACTACCATGGTATTTAAAATTAAGGAAACAGAAGTGAAGACATAGGAACACCATAAAGACTGGAAATAGTAAAAAGGCAAAGGATGATAAAGTAATATTAAAGTTGTATTTTAAAATCCTGAAAATTGCGGGAGGAATTAAAAACGGAGGATGAAAGGAATTATGTAATTTTAAGATCTTTAGTAAAATTAATTAGGAGCTCGATTATAAATGTCATTACAATGTAGGGAAAGAGTTTAGCTCACAGGCAAGAGTTTAGCTCACAGGGCTAATCGCTGGCTTTTAAAGCAGACCAAGCAGGCCAGCAGCACGGTTCGATTCCTGTACCAGCCTCCCCGGACAGGTGCCGGAATGTGGCGACTAGGGGCTTTTCACAGTAACTTCATTGAAGCCTACTCGTGACAATAAGCAATTTTCATTTTAAGGGCAGCACAGTAGCATTGTGGATAGCACAATGGCTTCATAGCTCCAGGGTCCCAGGTTCAATTCCGGCTTGGGTCACTGTCTGTGCAGAGTCTGCACATCCTCCCAGTGTGTGCGTGGGTTTCCTCCGGGTGCTCCGGTTTCCTCCCACAGTCCAAAGATGTGCAGGTTAGGTGGATTGGCCATGATAAATTGCCCTTAGTGTCCAAAATTGCCCTTAGTGTTGGGTGAGGTTACTGGGTTATTGAGATAGGGGTGAGGTGTTGACCTTGGGTAGGGTGCTCTTTCCAAGAGCCGGTGCAGACTCGATGGGTCGAATGGCCTCCTTCTGCACTGTAAATTCTATGATCTATGTCACAAAACATTTTATAGCCAATTAAGTACTTTTGAAGTGTGATTACTACTACAATGCAAGGAAGTGAAAGAGTGCAGCAGAGTGCATATGAAGCTCATTAGAAGCCAAAAAAAGAGGAAATCTTACAGGAACACTTTCCTTAATAATTGCAATTAATAAAAAGGAACGGTTGCAACATAGAAATAAGAGGATTGAGAATAATGCCATATTGGGGAATGTAAAATATGTATGTCGGTTAAAGGGGGTGGCCACAGTTGTTATTATGAAGATGCTTACCTGTAAATACACATGTTAATTTTTGCGTGTTTTTTTCTAATAATTTGTAATTTGTTGGATATAAATTATGAAAACTCAATAAAAAACATTTCCAATAAAATAAAATAATGGTCTATCAGAGAAAAATTCTCTTTCATGTCTGATCCTGAATTAGGACATTTTTACTTTTCAGACGATGGATAATGTGACAGTTAACTGCTAGTCTCTCCGCAGATGGGTATGGTAGCATAGTGATTGTGTTACTGGACTAATGATCCAGAGTTCAAATCCTATCACGGCAACTAGAGAATTTTAAATTCAGATAATAAATAAATCTAGAATAAAAAGCTAGTATGAGTAATGGTGACCATGCAACCACCAGATTGTAGAAAAACCCATCTGGTTCACAAATGTTCTGAAGGGAAGGAAATCATCTTTCTTTACCTGTCCTGGCCAAATGAGAGTCCAGGCTCACAGCAATATGGTTGACTGCCCTCGGAAATGTCTTGCAAGCCATTCAGTTGAGGGAAATTAAGGATGGTCAATAAACACTTGTCTTTCCAGTAATGTCCACATCCCATTAATTTTTACAATAAAAAGGATGCTATCTGATCTGAGTACTTTCACCATTCTCTTTTTATTTCAAATTTCGAGCACCTGCAATGCTTTGCTTTTTAATATATGAAGGATGATAGTTTGAAGGCAAATAGAGATTGTTTTTCTTTGTGACAGCAAAACTTTCTAAGAGGGGAAACAGAACAGGCAGTGACAAGGATGGAACCAATGGCATAAGATGCAAATTCAGAACATATTTTGAGGACAATGGAAAGGGTCACATCAGAATCAATATTCTTACTGACGGTCAAACTTAGTGGGAAGAAAACTTAATCGCAGTCATAATGATAAAGCAGAATTAAGCAAGAGTCAATGGGTCTAAAAGCCAACAATTACCCGGGTCTGTGGCCTACATCCTAGCATTTTAAATATGCAGCCAGAAAATTTTTGATTTTTCAGAATTCTAAAGTAGTACCCGCTGATTGGGAGACAGCAAATGCAATCCCATTGTACAAGAAAGCAGGAACAGAAAACAGAAAAATATAGGGCACTTAATCTGCCATCAGTAGAGATAAAATGCTAGAATCCATTATTAGAGATGTAATAACAAGGCACTTAGAAAATCATAGCACGCGTATGCAGAATCAACACGGATTTATAAAAGGGATATCATGTTTGACATATTGGTTAGAGTTTTTTGAGGATGTAACCAGTAAGGTAGATAAGGAAAAACCAGTGGGTGTAGGGTGCCAAAAACACCTATCCAGCCTAATCTTACTTTCCAGCTCTTGGTCCGTAACCGTGTTGGTTACAGCAGTCCAAGTGGATATCCAAGTATTCCCTGAAGTGTTGAGTTCTGCCTCTACCGCATTTCAGGCAGCGAGATTCAGACCTCCAACAGCCTGAGGTGAAAAAATCTCTTCTTAATTCTGCTGTAATCCTTCTGTTGCTTATTTTATATCCAAAGCCCCCCCCAGTATATCATTGCAAAAGGCAAGGCTGAATCATTTGCAACATATTCAGCCATTAAGTGTCAAGTGGATGATCCATTGCAGCCTCTTCGTCATGTATGCCAGCTTCCAGACAATTCAATTCATTCAACAACGCAATATCGAGAATCAGCGGAAGGTACTGGATGTAGCAAAAGCTACAGGATCTGACACGTCCCAGTAGTCGTATTGAAGACTTGTGCTCCAGAACCAGCCATACCCTTAGCTCAGCTGGTCCAGTATAGCTACCTGGAAGGCACTGTTGCTAAGTTTGCAGATGATACAAAGATCTGTAGAATGGACAGGTAGCACTGAGGAAGCAATGGGGCTGCAGAAGGGTTTGAACAGGCTAAGAGAATGGGCAATGAAGTGGCAGATGAAATACAATGTGGAAAAGTGTGAGGTTATACACTTTGGAAGGAGGAATTTAGGTATAGACTATTTTCAAAATGGGGAAATGCTTAGAAAATCAGAAGCACAAAGGGACTTGGGAGTTCTTGTTCACGGTTCACTTAAGGTTAATGTGCAGGTTCAGTCGGCAGTTAGGAAGGCAAATGCAAAGTTAGCATTCATGTCAAGAGGGCTAGAATACAAGACCAGGGATGTACTTCTGAGGCTGTACAAGGCTCTGGTCAGACTCCATTTGGAGTATTGTGAGCAGTTTTGGCCCCTTAGCTAAGGAATGAGTCCAGAGGAGGTTCACAAGAATGATCCCTGGAATGAACAGCTTGTCGTATGAGGAACGGTTGAGGACTCTGGGTCTGTACTCATTAAAGTTTAGAAGGACAAAGGAGGATCTTATTGAAACTTACAGGATACTGTGAGGCCTGGATAGAGTGGACGTGGAGCGGCTGTTTCCACTTGTAGGAAAAACTAGAACCAGAGGACACAATCTCAGACTAAAGGCACAATCCTTTAAAACAGGGGAGGAATTTCTTCAACCAGAGGGTGGTGAATCTGTGGAACTCTTTGCCGCAAATCAAGGAGTGTCTTTGAGACAGAGATAGATAGGTTCTTGATTAATAAGGGGATCAGCGGTTATGGGGAGAAGGCAGGAGAATGGGGATGAGAAAATAATCAGCCACGATTGAATGACAGAGCAGACTCGATAGGCCGGATGGCCTAATTCTGCTTCTATGTCTTATGGTCTTCTGCTGGCATCTATCCAACAATATCAAAAATTGCCTAGGTATGTCTTGTCCGCAAAAAGGACAAATCCAATCCGGCCTGTTACAGCCCGATTAGTTTACTGCCAATCATCAAAGTGATGTAGGGTGTCACCAACAGTACTATCAAGTGACACTTAACAAAAAATTGTCTACTTATGTAAAAGTTCTGTTTGAGAAAAACCTTAATAAAAACAAATTTTTTAAAAAGTTGCCGACTGATTCTGTTTGGGTTCGCCAGAGGCCTCGGACCAAACATGGATAAAAGAGTGAATTTCAGAGGTGCGGCAAGAATGACTGCCCTTGACATTAAGACAGCATTTGATTGGTGCAGCATGAAGGAGCCCTCGCAAAAAGAGACTCAGACTCCACACTTTATCAAAAAAAAGGCTAAATGTGCTGGACACAGCAAAGACTATGGGCCTCGACAACTACCAGCTGCAATGTTGAACACCTGTGTGCTCGAACCATTGCTAATCTGTGCCAGGACAACAACAATACTGATATCTATCCAAGAATGTGGACTGGTATCCAATTATGTATTTTCCATCAAAAACAGGACAAATCCAATAAGGCTAGTTATTGGCCTATTAGCTTACTCCCACTCAACAGCAAAGTTGCTATCAAGTGGCATTTATTCAACAATAACTTGCTCATGAATGCTCTGATTGATTTGCAATAGGTGCACTTGGTTCCAGACATCATTACAGCCTTGGTCATATCTATTTATTAAAACAGTAAAAAATATATACAAGGCCAAATGGTGCAAACACTCATTTTGTGTAGGAGAAGCAGGATATCCTCCCCTCAGTACCAATGTATGGGGAGGGGAGGGTGGATACTCTGATTATTAAAACAGTTCACAACACGTTTCTACAAAAAACAAAGGTACAAGCACTAAACTTTGCGCTGGAGAGACCAGATACCCTCGCCTCTGTACCAACAGAAGGGAAAGGAAGGTGGGTGGTGGGGAGTGAGGAGGAAGGTGGGTGGTGGGGAGTGAGGGGAAAGGAGGGTGGTGGGGAGGGAGGGTGTCGGAGTGTTGGTGAAGGGGGGGGCAATAGGGCACTGCCTGAAATGTCGACAGAAGCAGAAAAACAAAGGAACCTTCAATTATGATGTGCCAGATTCTGGGAGTTCCCAGAGGGGGGGGGTGAGGGGCGACAGTGTCAGGCACGAGTGAGACCCGCACCCCGCTACAGAGCGTCTTGTGCACCCTGCGCTCCCAACATTGGGCAGCTGACAGCCATCCTCCGGGCCCGAATCCTCCACCACACTGAGTGCGGCGGGCCAACCAACCAACTCAGGGGCTGCCTTGATCCCACCACCGGGATCATCGACAGGCGGGATCTCCTCAGGCTCCTCCCGAGGCCCCGTGCCAGCGGGAGGCGGTGGTGCAGATGCCTGCTCCGCCCCCACCGCCTGGTCACCGGAAGGCCCTGAAAATAACTCCGGAAACAGCTTTGGGCTGGTGGCCGAAGTGCCCAAAGACAGTGGTTGGGACAGAGGGTCTTCCAAACCATAACCAGAGAACATTACAGCGCAGTACAGGCCCTTTACACTATTCCCTTATCGTCCATATGCCTATCCAATGACCATTTGAATGCGTTTAGTGTTGGCGAGTCCACTACTGTTGCAGGCAGGGCATTCCACGCCCTTACTACTCTCCGAGTAAAGAACCTACCTCTGACATCTGTCCTATATCTATCTCCCCTCAATTTAAAGCTATGTCCCTTCGTGCTGGACATCACCATCCGAGGAAAAATGCTCTCAATGTCCACCCTATCTAATCCTCTGATCATCGTGTATGCCTCAATTAAGTCACCTCTTAACCTTCTTCTCTCTAACGAAAACAGCCTCAAGTCCTTCAGCCTTTCCTCATAAGATCTTCCCTCCATACCAGGCAACATCCTTGTAAATCTCCTCTGTACCCTTTCCAATGCTTCCACGTCCTTCCTTTAATGTGGCGACCAGAACTGCACGCAATACTCCAAATGCGGCCGCACCAGAGTTTTGTACAACTGCAACATGACCTCATGGCTCCGAAACTCAATTCCTCTACCAATAAAAGCTAATACACCATACGCCTTCTTAACAACCCTCTCAACCTGGGTGGCAACTTTCAGGGATCTATGTACATGAACATCGAGATCTCTCTGGCCATCCACACTACCAAGAATCTTACCATTAGCCCAGTACTCTGTCTTCCTGTTACTCCTTCCAAAATGAATCACCTCACACTTTTCTGCTTTAAACTCCATTTGCCACCTGTCAGTCCAGCTCTGCAGATTATCTATGTCCCTCTGTAACTTGTAACATTCTTCTGCACTGTCCACAACTCCACCGACTTTAGTGTCATCTGCAAATTTACTCACCCATCCTTCTGCGCCCTCCTCCAGGTCATTTATAAAAATGACAAACAGCAGCGGCCCCAAAACAGATCCTTGTGGTATACCACTAGTAACTGGACACCAGTCAGAACATTTCCCATCAACCACCACCCTTTGTCTTCTATCAGCTAGCCAATTTCTGATCCAAACTGCTAAATCACCCTGAATCCCATACCTCTGTATTTTCTGCAATAGCCTACCATGGGGAACCTTATCAAACGCTTTACTGAAATCCATGTATACCACATCAACTGCTTTACCCTCATCCACCTGTTTGGTCACCTTCTCGAAGAACTTAATGAGGTTTGTGAGACACGACCTACCCTTCACAAAACCATGTTGACTATCTCTAATCACATTATTCCTTTCCAGATGATTATACATCCTATCTCTTATAAACCTTTCCAAGACTTTGCCCACAACAGAAGTAACCAGCTAAGAACCTAAGAAGCAGGAGATTATCGCTGACCCCCTCCCCTGAGAAATTGAACAAGTCCGGGGTGCTAAATTGTACAGGGTGGAACGGGCCCTCTAGGGTCCAGTCCGACCCCGAAGTACCCGGCTTGAGGGACAGCGGCAGCTGCTGGGATTTCCTCTCTATCCCCCCCGCCTCTTTTCTTTCGGGGACTGGGCGTGACATCGATGGAAAAGAACCTGGATTGACGCCATTTGCGGGGGAGAGGGTCATACGCCGGGGAGACCTCAATATCTGGAGCTCCCTCCAGGCTGACTCCTCGTCCCTCGATACTTCTCTCCAGAATTTGTCGCTGAGACAGAGCACCCTCTGGTCCGAGATCGCGCACCTCACTACCACTACCCAGAGTGGCCCGCGCAGAAGTGTCGCTGGGCCCAGCATCTTGATGGTGAAATGTCACCGGGCTGAGGGTGTTGCTGGGTGATGGTGGTGTGAGGCATAATGGCTGCACCCGGGTCAGTAGCCAGGGGCACTGGGTCAGAAGGACCCAAACCTGACCGCTGGCGATTTGCCCTGCTGGTCGTCTTCTCAGCCTTCCGGTCACGCGGCTGTCCCCTCACCTCCACACCAGTGGAAGTAGAGGGGACGGCGGCACCATCAGCAGCAGTGTTAGAGGTGGTGCAATTTTTTCTAATATGTCCCACCTTCTTGCAGGCAAGGCACCACACGCCACCCGCAGACCAGAAGATGCGGTAGGTTTTGTCTCCAAAATTCCCTTCCAGGACCTCCTGCTGGGCCAGACAAACAAAGACCTGGCGCCGGAATGAGAAAATATGCTTGAGGGTGGGATCTTGGAGGCCGAGCGGGAGCAGTATCACCCCTGACCGTAACTCCCCCACTTGATGGAGGTGGGTGTGGAAGAGCTCCATGGGAATAAAAGGCAGGAGATTAGAGAGGATAACTCTCTCGGCACTGGCCTCCAGCGGGTCCACCGCCACGTAGATCCTGCCCTCTGTCTTTACAGAGAGTCGTGGACCGACCACTCAGCTCTCAAAAAGACGACAGCTTTGCCATACACCTTCGAGGCTGCAACTATGGCCAAAGGGCCAACAACCTCGGCCATAGCACAGACGCAGGCCTCGACTGACATGGTGGGGTGGGCGTAACACTTCACTCCAAGCTTTTGGTTCATGAGGCAAAACGGTGACCTAACCCCAGGAGCAGTGGGGAGAGTGGAGGCCACCACTCCCGCATAGGTGGCTGTGGAGGGCCCCACCACTGGCGTAGGCAGCGTTGTTGCCATCCCGGTCAGTGGTGGACGACAGGGGAGAAAGGGACAGAGTAACTGAAGGGGAGGAGAGGCGGGCACAGGAGGATGGGGCACAGACCACAGTGTGTCCCGAGTACAAGGGAAGGAAGGGGAGGGAGGAGCAAGAAGTTAAGGCACAAAAGGACAGGCCGGTGCTGAGGAAAGTCTTGCGGGCTGGTCCCCCAAAAGGTCTTCAATCCAGCAGCGGGTGGGTGGGGGACAGGGTCTTCAGCCCAGCAAGGGCCCAGCAAAACAGTTCACAGATATTATCCCGTCTCGGAGTTATCGGCAGATGAAAACAGGATAAAATCCAGTTGCACCAACCTTCTTCTCCACTTTGACCCCTTCCAAGTGTTGCAGCAGCCTCCTGTTTGCTGGGAGGCCTCAGGCCCGAGGGCTCTATAGGTAAAACAGGCAGCAAATGACAAACAGTCCCAGCTCCAGGGGCCCTGTAGATGGAACAGGCAGCAAACAGTCCCGGCCCCTCCTCCTCTCCTTCTGCTGCAGGCTCTGGAAATGCAGGGAGGCAGGCCGGCAGTGTTTCAATCCAGTCCCAGGCTGGAACTCTATCCATTCCAGGCCAGGCCAAACATTCACCCGTGAAGACTGCTTTGCCTCTCTTGCAGCTCCTTATAACATCCGGCGAGCTTCAGATAAACCAGGTTGCAGCAAACATCATCCTCCTTCTCTCCTTTCTCCTTCATCCATGAACTGATAAATGGCAAGTAACATTCAGGCCACACAAGTGCCAAGCAACAATCAGATCTAAGAAATGACTAACCCCTCCCCATGACATTTAACAGCCTTACACCACCGAGACACGACCACAGACAAGCAATTCAAATAGACTAGCCAAATAAATGTTGTGGCTATAATAACGCAGATCAGAGGCCTAGTATTCAATTGTGAGTGACTTCACATGACTCCCCAAAGCCCAGCCATCAACAAGATGACAGGTCAGAAATGTGAATGTTAATGTTTTTCTCTCCTCAGGCACTGTCTCCCTCTCCTTCAAATCTGCCATCACCACCCCTCTTTTAAAAAAATATAAACCCTTGACCTCCATCCATGCAACTAACCTCCCTTTCCAAAGACCTTCAGTATGTTATTTTCCAAATTTATGCCTTCAGCCTTCAAGACTCAAGTTTTATCTATTTCCTCCTTTAAGGCACTCGTTAAAACCTGCTTGCTCGACCATCCTCATCTCTCATGTGACTTTGAGTCAAACTTAGTCTGCTAATGCTCTTACGGAGCACCCTGGGAGACTTTGCTACATTAAAGGTACTTCATAAATACATATATTGCTGTTCTCAATCACTGGGTTAAATCCCTGGAACTTGCTACCCCAACCACACAATGGAAGCAACTTCACCACATAGGCTGCAGCAGTTCAAGAAAAGGGCCTGCGACTACCTTTTCAAGTTTCAACTTGGGAAGAGCAATATATGTTGACCTCACCAACAATGGCAGCATCCCAAGAATTAACTTTCTTTTTCTTTAATTATTAATTGAAGCTGACAATTTTATTACCACTGAACTTTAATTTCAAACTTGGTTCCATTCAGCTGAATGAATTTAAAATTAAAGGATTTCATAATAAATATTTTAATATCATTGTTTTTTGTGACAAATATTAGTGCATTAAAACAATATAATAGTTTCTTATCTTACTTACACTCTTTATCTTAACGTTGCCCCATTCATCATCCTAAAAAATAAAAAATAATGTTTGGTCATAAAGAAATATTGCTCAGTAAATTTAAAATAGTTCAAAATTAGGATACATTTTCAGCAAAGGAAATTCCCGGCTTGGGCTCTGTCTGTGCGGAGTCTGCATGGTCTCTCAGAGTCTGAATGGGTTTCATCTGGGAGCTCTTGGGTTTCCTCCCACCGTCCACTGATGTGCAGGATAGGGTGGAGGTGTGACTCAATGCAGACTCGATGACACAAATGGCCTCCTTCTGCACTGTAAATTCTATGATTCAAGGTTATCAAAGCAAGCCACTTTGATGAATTTCAAGCAAGTTTCTCACCTCAAAACATTACGTCAGATGAAAATAATAATTCTCATTTGGCAGATCAACCGTGGGGAAAGATTCACGATTTGGGAGGCAACTGTGGTTGGACAATAGTTTTTCAACGTGTTATAGTTTACATTCAAATAAGCTGGCTACTCCCAAGTTCTAACAAGGATATAATAAAATATATTTTGAGTAACTGGCCAATGGTTAGGTATTGATGACATGTACCTGGGGCATTTAGTTACTGGGAGCATGAGATGAATGAAGACTGCAGGTCCATGAAGATAGCAAATTAGTCATGCATAAACTAATGCACATTGAGAGAAATTCCTGTTCCTGAAGAGGGCTAAAAATAAGGGAGATGTTTAGCTTATAAGAGACCAACATGCTCTTTGCTGTTGCTCTCATAGTGGAGCAAATTATTCAAAAATAGTGGATGAACTAGCAGTTATATGGGAATATATTCCACAGCATTTGCTCCTCTGCAATATTTAAATTACAATGTTCCCTTCTGACTTCATTCCAAAGTTATACTCTGACTTAAAATGAGAGCCCATTCAGCAAATGAGATGCAGGGAACAGAACAGTAGAAGTGATGCCTGAAGCCAGGAAGGAAACAATATTTAAACATTAGTGCAGAAGAAACAGAACAGGCAGGAAAGTACAGATTGAAATCAGGAAGAACAGATAAAATTTAGACATGCATACTATTCAATGCAAAGACGATTTTGATCTTCTCAAAAAAATTTGACCCTGGCCTCATTACATGCGTCTCCATTTTTAAGGTGAAATTTGGGAGCAAATTAGGTTGCTGGATGGTATGCTTCATTTGTCTATTGATGGGGAGAATTATACACCGTCAGCAATCTAGCAAAGAGCTCATACACTTTTTTTTATTGATCAATCCTACGGATCAATGACATGGAATTTGTGTTGGCATTGACTTAACACCAAAAAAAAATCAAGTAATCAAGCCACTTAATCTTGGTGAGTCAATACACAAAATAATGTGACCCGCTGATAACATCAGGCATTTAATTGAAATGTTTATTCGGCTAGCTCAGTTGGCTGGATCATGATGCACAGTAACATCAACAGCATGGGTTCCAAGGGAACTGAGAAGGGGCTAGCGTCAGTGGTGTACGGAGCTATTTGTGAAGAGGATAAGGCACCACTGGAAGGGATCAAAGCAAATTGGGAGGAAGAGTTGGGAGAGGTTATGGAGGAGGGGGTCTGATGAGAGGTGCTCCGGAGAGCAAATGCCTCCACCTCATGTGCGAGGTTGGGGCTGATACAGCTGAAAGTGGTATACAGAGCACACCTCACGAGGGCGAGGATGAGCCGATTCTTTGAAGGAGTAGAAGATGTGTGTGAGCGTTGCGGGGGGAGGCCCCACTAATCACGTTCATTTGTTTTGGTCCTGTCCAAAGCTACAGGATTACCGGAAGGAGGTTTTTTAGGGTAATTTCCGAGGTGGTGCACGTGAAATTGGACCAGGTACCCGGGAGGCCATATTCAGGGTGTCGGACCAGCCAGGGTTGGAAATGGGTGCGGAGGCAGATATCGCAGCCTTCGCCTCGTTGATCGCCCGAAGGCAGATCCTGCTGGGATGGAGAGCAGCCTCTCCACCCTGTGCCCTGGCAGGGCGGGGGTACCTGTTGGAATACTTGACCCTTGAGAAGGTTAAGTTTGAACTGAGGGGAAGGACGGAGGGGTTCTACAAGTCATGGGCATTATTCATTATGCACTTTCAAGAACTGGATAACATCAAACATTAGTTGGGGGGGGCTGTGTGTATTAAGGGTGACTATGGGTACTCCCGGAATCCTTTTAGTCATTTGTTTATGTAAACATGCGGACTGATGTTTGGGGGTTGGTGGGAGGATGGGATTGTTGTTATTGTTATGGGGATTGACATATTTTGATCTTCTCAATTATTGTTTATTGTTGGTGGGTGTAAATTCGGGAGAAAATGTGAAAAAGGAGAATAAAAATATTTTTTTTAAAAACACGGGTTCAATTCCCATACCAGCTGAAGTTATTCATGAAGGCCCTGCTTTCTCAACCTTGCCCTCACCCGAGTTGTGGTGACTCTCAGGCTAAATCATTACCAATCAGCTCTCTCTCAAAAGGCAAAGTTAAAGTCCAAAAGGTCTGTTTCAAAACACTAGCTTTCGGAGCACTGTTCCTTCCTCGGGTGAATGGCCTGATTCAGGTGATTCACCTGAGGAAGGAGCAGTGCTCCGAAAGTTAGTGATTTGAAACAAACCTGTTGGACTTTAACCTGGTGTTGCAAGACTTCTTACTGTGCTCACCCCAGTCCAACGCCGGCATCTCCACATCAAAAGGCAAGGACAGAGAATTTAAATCAAAAGTGCTTGGGTACACAGTTCAACATAATATTGAGGTTCTAGCTCGAGTTTTAGAAAATTATAAAAGTGATAAGATAAGTAGATACAAAGAGTTTCCCCTTTGGTTAGTCTTAGATATTTTCTGGCAACATGTTGCTGACCTGTATTCTGTGTTTCACAAGGGGTAAGAGGAAACATAAACGGAGAAAATATTTTCCCATGATTCACCCTCACACAAAAAAACCTTACCTTTAGTGTGCCTCCTTTAATCATAACCTTCTGTCTTTCAGGCTGAACTCCAGTTAATGCAAATAGCTGTGCCTTGAAAACTACAGGTGGATCATCAGTGTTCAGCTCCAATCCATCAAACTTCTCCTTCCCCCATTTGACATTTACTGGGAAGCAGACAAATTCTCATTTATTCACCAGCAAAAACTAAGTTCAAATAGCATGCCTAAACTTTTGCCTTCAGGTATTCCTGCATGTGACTATGTTTTTGCTCACACTAGAAACATTAGTACACAGATGTCACACTGAATAACAAACATACATTGCTTTTAAGCAATATAAAAGTGTTAACATATTTAGTTGACATCAATCTCTGAAATACCAACATAAATACTACCTCGGGATCAGCATACAAGATATGTATTTGCTTCCATTAACAGGAAGACCATCTCAGCCATCAATCACTTTATGGAGGAACACATTGCAACATTTTTTTAAATTTAGAGTACCCAATTATTTTTTTCCAATTAAGGGGCAATTTAGCGTGGCCAATCCACATACCCTGCACATCTTTGGGTTGTGGGGCTGAGACCCACGCAGACAATGTGCAAATCATGGACAGTGACCCAGGCCCGGGATCGAACCCGGGTCATCAGCACTGTGAGGCAGCAGTATTAACCACTACACCACCGTGCTGCCCTCACATTGCGACATTAGTCCTATTGGTGCCTTTGCCTAATTTGCACCCTTCCACCATGAGTAACCAGTTTTATTTCATTTTGTGTCTTACTTTCTCCAAAGGTCACCTCTGATTTACCTGCATTCAAGTCATCTAGCTTTCACTCATTTTTAAACAAATGTATTTTATTCTCGAGCTTTCACTCATAACTACGTCTTGATACGAAGTGCAACCTTTTGGTACTTCTATGAACTTCATGGAGGGTTTGAATGTGTGCATGGAATTTGATGGATCAGAATCCAATGCAGTGCTCAAGGTATAGCCTCCCCAGAACACTTTACAGCTTCAACACAACTGCCTCAAGACTACAACTGATTACCCTCACCAAGCTTTTCTTTTTCCTCCTTCAAGACACTCCTTTAAATCTACTCCCCCCAAAGCTTTTGATCATCTGCCCTAACATCTCTATATGTGGCTCAGTGTCAAATTTTGTACAATATTACAGTCACAAAGAGCCATGGTATGATTTGCTACATAGGAACATTGGACTTAGGAGCAGGAGCAGACCTTTTGGCTCTTTGATCCCACTCTGCTATTCAATATCATGGCTGACCTGGTTGTGGCCTTCACTCCACTTTCCTGACTGCCACCCATAACCCTTGACCCCTTGTCTATCCAAAATCTATCTGACTCAGCCTTGGATAAACTCAAAAGGCCCGGCCTCTACTGCTCTCTGGGAAAGAGAATTCAACTAATGACCTTCAGAGAAAATAAATTCTGCCCATCCATCTGAAAAGGTTGCGATTGTCCTGATGAGTACAAGATGAAAAGCTTTGACAAAATGTCTTTTTTCAGCAATACTCATTCTGTACTACCAAATTACTAAGAGGAAACATCCTCTGATTATCCAGCCTATCAACGCCCCCCCCCCCCCCCCCCCCAGATCATGAAAATTTCAATAAGATCACCTAATTTTTCTATCCAATGGGTATAGGCGTCTATATAACATACATTGAAGGTGTTTCATAAATTGAAGTTGTTATCTCAATGTGCAGTTAAGATTTCACTTTCTCAGAAGTCAAGGAAATTGGTGCATCAAGTTATGCTCCTTCTGATACTACACTGGCTTCTATTTTTACTCGGTTGCTTTGATAAGTTTGCTTCTCAGCTTTATTATTAATGATGTATCATTATTTTAGCAATTACTGGTACTTGTGGGCTTCTTTTATCAAAAGGTACCAACGTCTTGTTTGCAATCCAATACTCTATCCTTTGTATTCCTGACCATTAACACTTCATGGATTTTGGCCTAATCTCACTTGCTTCCTCAGATATCTAGCGCCCATTCCTCAGTAAAAGCAAAATACTGTGAATGCTGGAAATCTAAAATAAAATCAAAAAAATACCAGATAAACTCAGCAAATCTGGCAGTATCTGTGGAAATGCTAATGTTTCAAGTCTAAATGACCCTTCTCCATCTCCACAGATGGTGCCGACCTGCTGTTTATCCAGCATTTTCTGTTTTTATCCCATTCCTCAATATTAGTTTTGAAATTCCTGATGATTGTGATGATAATGGATCATTCTGCCTTGCCATGAATTATGGCACTTCTATCCCATCCTCTCCCATTGTCCAACTTGACTGGACTGTCCTCGTATGGTTCCACAAACTCTACCTGGCCCAATGCAGCCAGCACATTCCCAGCGGGTTTCTTTTTGAATCCCCTATACATTCACCTAGAGTCTTCCAAAGATTTATTCCTGGCCCTTTTCTCTTTCTCAGCTTACTGTTAGTTGATATCCATAAGCACACCCTTAATCTCAATTTTCATACTGATGAATATACAGCTTTATTGGTCGACCGCTTATTTCACTCTCACGAGGCTAAAAAAAGATCAGGCCTCCCTGCTCCTCTTCAAAATAGTGCTGCAGGCTCTTTTATAGCTACCTGAAATGGCAAATGGGATCCTGGTTTAACTTCTCATCCAAAGGCAGCACCTCAACAGTGCTGCAACCTCCCTCATTACTGCACTGAAGTACCAGACTGAATTCTGATCAAAACTGAAGTAGGTCTTGCACGACAGACCATGACTCAGTTCACACCCAAGACAATTTATTTACAGACTTGCGCATTTCTCTGACCATCTCAATACACTTCAATAAATGCAATCAGCACAATAAATTACAAAATGACTGTTACATAGCAGCACTACACAGGACCATACAAATAATAATGAGATAAATAAACAGCCGAAGGCAGACATTATGATCCTGTTGGGGACCATTACAAAAGAACAAAGAACAAAGAAAAAGTACAGCACAGGAACAGGCCCTTCGGCCCTCCAAACCTGTGCCGACCATGCTGCCTATCTAAACTAAAATCTTCGACACTTCCTGGGTCCGTATCCCTCTATTCCTATCCTATTCATGTATTTGTCAAGATGAAATGTCACTATCGTCCCCACCACCTCCTCCCGCAGCGGGTTCCAGGCACCCACTACCCTCTAAAAAAAATTTGCCTCGTACATCTCCTCTAAACCTTGCCCCTCGCACCTTAAACCTATGCCCCCTAGTAATTGACCCCTCTACCCTGGGGAAAAGCCTGACTATCCACTCTGTCTATGCCCCTCATAATTTTGTAGACCTCTATCAGGTCGCCCTCATCCTCCGTCGTTCCAGTGAGAACAAACAGTTTATTGAACGGCTCCTCGTAGCTAATGCTCTCCATACCAGGCAACATCCTGATAAATCTCTTCTGCACCCTCTCTAAAGCTTCCACATCCTGCTGGTAGTGTGACAACCAGAATTGAACACTACACTCCAAGTGTGCCCTAACTAAGGTTCTATACAGCTGCAAACATGACTTGCCAATTCTTATACTCAATGACCCGGCCAATAAAGGCATTTATTAATGCTAAATAAATACAAACATTCCATAAGTAACTGACGGAACTATGCCACAAAAGTTCACTTTTCTTTACACAAACATTGCCGTATGTAAAAATAATTAAGCAACACAAACACTATAGTTTATAACATGCTATGAACTCGGTCTTACTTTTTACTTCTCCCACCAACCCCATGGTTTTGAAGGTTCATTCACTTCTTTAAGGGCCAACCCACACAGTATGCCACAGCAGCCCGGAATTCACGTTAATTCTTCTCAGTGTGCCAGCTATCTCCCAAGGTAATGTTTTATGGAGATCATTCCATTAGGTTTTGGCCAAGCTGTGGATGCCTCAAATCTGTTCCGGCTGCTGGCAGATATTCAGCCATCTTCTCAGAGCTTCCGAACTAACACTGCTGACTGTTTTCTGCCACAGGGCTCCAAGGACCAAAGCAGATTTATTTCTCCAGCTGCAAACTAAGCAGGTCTTCTAGCTATTTTTTCCTCTTGCAAAATCTAAACTGAGCTTAAGTTCCACCTGCATTCAGTGCAGTGAGCAATAAAGTTAGTATTTTCTCTGCTTAAAATGCAGGCCAGGCAATCATGACCTGTTGGCATCCTCAACCCATCAAAGCACATCTGCAACTGCCTGCTTGGAGCAGAACCACAGAACTGATACCGTACAGGAAGCAGTCATTTGGCCCATCACATCTGCACCAGCTCACCAAATGAGCATGAATTACTAACATTCTCCTACATCCTTGCACATTATTTTGAACAGAAACAATCATCCAATGCCCCCTTGAATGCCTTGATTGAACCTGCCTCCACTACACTTCCAGGTAGTATATTCCTGACTCGAACCACTAGCTGTGTGAAAAAGTTTTTTCTCTTATCACATCTACTTCCTTTGCAAATCACTTTAAATCTGTGACCTCTCATTCTCCATCCTTTTACGAGCAGGGACAGTTTTTCCCCAACTATCCTAACAAGCCACCTCATGTTTCTGAAAACTTCAATGATATCTCGAAGGAGAACGGCCCCAACCCCTCCAATCTATCTTCAAAAGAACTGTTCCTGTAAACCTCCTTAGCAATCTCTCCAATGTGTTCATATCCTTCCTCGTGTGGAACACAAAACTGTACACTCTATTTCAGCTGATGTCTAACTGGTGTCTTGTATAAGCTCAGCATAACTTCCTCGCTGTTGTACTGCAAGCCCCTATTAATAAAACTCCGAGCTAGAATCATAGAATTTACAGTGCCGGAGACAATTCGGCCCAACAAGTCCACACCAGCCCTTGGAAAGAGCACACTACTTAAGATACTGTATGCTTTAACTGTTCTCTCCACCTGCCCTTACACCTTCAATTATCTGTGCACATACACTCACAGGTCCCTCTGCACCCATGAAGAATTGTATCCCTTATTTTATTTTCTCACCATCTTTTTCATGTCAAAATGCAATCCATCTCCTCACACTACTCTCCATTCAACTTCTTCGTCCACCTATCTGCCCACTCCAACCTCTCAGTTTACAATGCTTCCAGATTTTGTATTGTCCACAAATGTTGAAATTGTCCCCTGCACACCAAAATCCAGATTATTAATAAATATCAGGAAAAGCAAGGCTCCCAATATCGCTCCCAAGTCCACTACAAACCTTCCTCCACCTGAAAAATATCCACTAACCATGACTGTTTCCTATTACTCAGCCAATTTTGTATCCATATTACTACTGTCCCTTTTATTCCATGAACGACATATTTTCTCACAAGTCTGTTGTGTGGCACTATATCAAATGCCATCACAATGTTCATGTACCACCACATCAACAGTAATAATAATAATCTTTATTAGTGTCACAAATAGGCTTACATTAACACTGCAATGAAGTTAGTGTGAAAATCCCCTAGTTGCCATATGACGGCACCTGTTCGAGTACACGGAGGGAGAATTCAGAATGTCCAATTCACCTAACAAGCATGTCTTTCGGGACTTGTAGGAGGAAACCACCGCACCTGGAAGAAGCCCACCTAGACACGGGGAAAACATGCAGACTCTACACAGTGATCCAAGCCGGGAAACAAACCCGGGTCCCTGGTGCTGTGACGCAACAATGCTAACCACTGTGCTACCATGCCACCATTACCATCATCAACCTGTTAACTCTTCAAAAAACTCCGGACGGTTAGTTAAACAGGATCTCCCCTTCAGAAATCCATGCGGACTCTTCCTAATCAACCCTGCAGATTCTTCCTAATCAACCCACATTTTTCTATGTTATTACAAATTCTATCCCAAATAATTGTTTCTAGAAGCTTGCCCAGCACACTGGTCGGTAATTACTGGACTCATCCTTAAACCTTTTTTGAACAAGGGTGTAATGTTTCCAACCTCCACCTCCCCGAAGTCTAGGAAGACTAAAGATTACGGCCAGCGCCCCTGCGATTTCCACACTAACTTTTTCAATATGCTGAGATCCACCTCATCCAGTCCCCAGCATCTTGTTAACCTTAAGTATCGACAGTTCAGCCAACACTTCTTCCTTATTAATTTTGAAGCCTTCGCGTGACAGTTTCCTCCTCTGTCACCATGGCCTAGGTAGCATCTATCTTTTTGGTAAATACAGATGCAAAGTATTCATTTAATACCTCAGCACACCCTCTGTCTCCACGTGTAAATTAGCTTTTAGATCCCTAAATCGGTCCTACTTGCCCTTTCACCATTTATAAGCCTATAGATGACTTTGGGATTCCCCCTTTATTTTGGCTGCCCAAATCATTTATTTTTTGCAGGTAGCCCATCGTTCAACAACAGTTTTGCCTGCAAACTTTTTGCTCTAGTCCAGGGGTGGGCAAACTTTTCCGTGCAAGGGCCACATTCAGAAATTCACAATTTTAAAGGGCCGCATAGTATATTAAGTAAAATAATTAATATTTAAAATAGCCAAAATAAAAGGTTTTTAAAGAAAAAAAAAGCAATTAATTTTTATTAATTAATATTTTAAAGTAGAAACTTCACATGAAACACATGTTGTGCCGAGCAATGATCACCCTACTCAAGTCAACGTATCCACCCTATACCAGTAACCCAACAGCCCCCCCATTAACCTTAAAAAAAATTTTAATTTAAAAAAAAAAAATTTTTAAATATAAAAAATATATTTTTTTTTATGACTTGATCTTGGTGGGCCGCATAAAGACCTTTGACGGACCGCATGCGGCCCGCGGGCCGTAGTTTTCCCACCCCTGCTCTAGTCTATCTGAGCCTGCTCCATTCTTACCCCACTGAAGACTGCTCTCCCCCAGTTAATTATTCTTGCTCTGGATTGCCCACTGTCCTTTTCTCCCATCATCCTAAACCTTATGATACAATGATTACTGAATTCTAAATGTTCCACCACTGACATCCAGGTACATTAAACAAAAGAACATTCTACCCTAATTGTTCTATTTTAAATGTGCCATGCTTTGGGATGGTTTCAAATGTAAACAAATTATTTTACCTCCAACACAACTCTGATTCTGTGGCCCAAATGATTAATTTATATTTCTAATTGAGTTTACGAGCGGTTCTTCAGAATTTATGTCCTATCAAGGAATTATTTTCTCACCCCATAATCAGCTTTCAAGTTCTTTTCATCTGGGAACTACATAACTAATTTAAGAAATTCTAATAGTTTGCATTTACAGTTAAAAGCTGATCTATGTTTATCTTAGAAGGTCAGAACTAGAAGTGTAAAAATTATTACGTAAGCGTAGACTTAACGGCTCCATCCTTGCATAGAGATGGGTCATTCGTTGTTTAAATTAAACATAAGTTAACTCTTAGCTGTAATTAACTCCAAGCTTGTTTTAAAGTGCATTCACTTGAGATACCTACCAATGTCTTAACCAGGTGCCCCCCTTTATCTAGTTAAAACTTTCATTCTTCAGAATTATATTCTTAAAAAATGAATTCTGAACTAGATATTCACAACACAGAACATTGCTCTCTTTGAATCATGCCATGTACCTTGAAAGTCTGGAGTAGTGTGCAGTTTTGATCTCCATGTTTTAGAAAAGATGCACTTACAATGGAGGCAACACAGCAAAGGTTCATGGAATTGGTCCCTGTGATGATCCGGTCGTCCTATGATGACAGGCTGAGCACAGAGGGTCTATTTTCTCTGGAGTTCAGAAGAATGTGAGGCGATCTCATTGAACATTCAAAGTTTTGAAGGGGCTTGATAGGGTGAGGCTGAGAGATTGTTTTGGCTGGGTCAGGGAATTAAAACATTGGGGCAGAGTCTCAGGATAAGGGGGGGCAATCATTAACGACTGAGACGAGGAAAAATTACTTCACTGAAGGGTTGTGAATCTTTGGAATTTCCTGCTCCATGGGGTTGTGGATGCCCCATCATTGACTTTATTTAAGGCTAGAATACACAGGTTTTTGGTGCTTCTGCAATTCAAGGAATATAGGGAATGGGCACGGAAGTGGAGCTGAAGCCCAAGATCAGCTATGGGGCAGCATGGTGACACAGTGGTTAGCACTTCTGCCTCAGCATCAGGGATCCAGGTTCAATTTCAGCCTTGAGTGACTGTGGAATTTTCACATTCTCCCCGTATCTGTGTGGGTTTCCTCCCACAGTCCAAAGATTTACAGGTTAGGTGGAATGGACATGCTAAATTGCCCCTTACAAACATAGGATTAAGGGGCAGGAGGCCATTTGGCCCTTCAAGACTGCTCCGCCATTCATTATCATGGCTGATCATCCAGTTCAATTGTCTAATATCACCTTCCCCCTCATATCCTTTGATCCAAGTGCTATATCCAACCGCTTCTTGAAAAGATCCAATGTTTTGGCCTCAGTCCTTTCTGTGGTAAATAATTCCATAGGCTCACCACATCTCTGTCCTAAATTGTCTACTCTGTATCCTCAGATTGTGAGCCTCAGAGTTCTGGAAACCCCCACCATCTAGAATGTCTTTCTTGCATCTACCCTGTCTAGTCCTGTTCGAATTTTAGAGGTTTCTGGAAGATCCCCCCCCCCCCATTTTGCCTTCTTTACACATGCTGCATCTGCATGCTTACCTTTAGCAACTGGTGTAGGAGGGCATCCAGATCTTGTTGCACATTCCCCTCTCCTAATTTATAGCCATTCTGATACTAGTCAGTCTTCCCATATTTGCTACCAAAGTGGATAACCTCATTTATCAGAATGAAACTGCAGCGGAGCTGGCTTTTAAAGCAGACCAAGCAGGCCAGCAGCACGGTTCGATTCCCGTACCAGCCTCCCCGGACAGGTGCCGGAATGTGGCGACTAGGGGCTTGTCACAGTAACTTCATTGAAGCCTACTCGTGACAATAAGCGATTTTCATTTCATTTCATCTGCCATTCATTTACCCATTCACTCAACTTGCCCAAATCACACTGAAGGATCTCTGCATTCTCTTCACAGCTCACCCTCTCACCCAACTTTGTCTCAACTGCAAATCTGGAGATATTACATTTCATTCCCTCATCCAAATAATTAATATCAATTATGAATAGCTGGGGTCCCAGCACCGATCCATACCATGCCCCGCTAATCACTGTCCCCCATTTGGAAAAAGATCTGTTAATTCCTACTCATTGTTTAATGTCTGCAAACCAGCTTATTATCTATCTCAATATACTACCTCTAATCCCATGCACTTTAATTTTACAAGCTAATCTCTTAAAGGTGAGACTTTGTCAAAAGCTTTTTGAAAGTCCAAATAAACCACATCTACTGGTTCCCCCTCATCTAGTTACATACTCAAAGAATTCCAGTAGATTTGTCAAGTATGATTTCCCCTTTATAAATCCATGCTGACAGTGTCTGATCCTGCCACTGTTTGCGAAATGCTCAGCTATAAAATCTTTCATAATTATTTGAGAATTTCCTCACTACTGAAGTCAGGCTTACTGGTTTATGATTCCCTGCTTTCTCTCTAGCTCCCTTTTTAAATAGTGGGGTTATATTAGCTACCCTCCAATCTGTAGGAACTGTCCCAGTGTCGATTGAATCTTGGAAAATGACCACTAATGCATCCACTATTTCTTGAGCCACTTCCTTAAATACTCTGGGATGTAGGTTATCAGGCCCTGGGATTTATCAGCCTTCAATCCCATCAATTTCCCCAACACAATTTCTCTACTAATATTGATCTCCTTCAGTTCCTCCATCTCACTAAACCCTGTTCCCCAACATTTCTGGTATATTATTTGTTCTCATTTGTGAAGACAGAACTAAAAGTTTCTATTTAGTTGATCAGTTATTTCTTTGTCCCCTATTATAAATTCCCATTTTTGACTGTAAGGGAAGACATTTGTCATCATCAATCTTTTTCTCTTCACGTACCTGTAGAAACTTTTAGTCAATTTGTAAGTTCCCTGCAAGCTTACTCTCATACTCTATTTTCCCTTTCTTAATCAATCCCTTGGTCCTCCTTTGTTCTAAACTGCTCCCAATCCTCAGACCTGTTGTTTTTTTTGGCCAATTTGTTTGCTTCTTCCTTGGACCGAATACTATCTCTAATTACCCTTGTAGGCCATGGTTTGGCCAACTTTCCTGTCTTACTTTTGCACCAGACAGGAGTAAACAAATGTTGCAGTTCTTGAGTGTTTCCCATTGCCTATCCACAGTCATCCCTTTAAGTAATGTTTCCCAATTGATCAGAGTGCCTCATATCATCATACTTTCCTTTATTACAATTTAGGACCCAGTCTCAGAATCAAGTACTTCACTCTCCATTTTGATGAAAAATTCTATCGTATTATGGGAGCTCATCCCAAAGCGGTCTCACACAACTCGATTGCCAATGATTCTATTGTCATAAAACAATAATGATGATCTGTTCTCCAGTCAGTTCCTCACCCTATGGTCCAGAATTCCTCCTCTACAGTTTTGTGACTAATTTCATCTGCCCAATCTATATGCAGATTAAAATGACCACAAATACATATATTCCAAATACTTTGTCACATGTGTCTTTATTTTCCTGCTTTCATGCCATGCCCAACATCACCACTACAGTTTGGGAGTCTATATACAACCACTAACGTTTTTTGCCCCTTGGTGTTTCTCAGCTCGGCCATGCCAATTCCACGCTGTCGGAGCAAATATCCTCAATGTCCAAAGGTGTACAGATTAGGTTATGGCAACGTGGGCAGAGGAGTGGGCTTGGGTAGAGTGCTCTTTCAGAGGGTCGGTGCAAACTCAATGGGCCAAATGGCCTCCTCCTGCGCTGTAGGGATTCTATGATGGTATTAAATGGCAGAGCGGGCTCAATGGGCCATATGGTTTAGTCCGGCTCCTATTTCGTGTTCTGGTGTCCATATAACCCAGAACCGTGAGCCAACGTAGGCTTAAAGCTTGCCTAAAGGAAGTGCATGATTTAAGTCCAAATTGTCTGTAACGTGCATGTTTCGATGCACAGCAAATAACTGCAAGACTAAAACATTTTACTAAGGAGGATCGCAGGTATAAAAACTTCACACTGATCATTTAGCCTGTGAAATTAAAAATAATTCAGTTACTGCGCTTCTGACATTAAAAAATTAGTGCTTCAGAAAAAATATCTTTAAAAGTGAGGCATGAAGAGCTGAAGGGGGCAGTAACAGCAGCTGCCCCAGCTTTCTGCACAATCATTGTGGCAGCTATTCTGCAAAGGGCACGCATACGCTGTTCAACTCACAAAAAACATACTCGGAGGAGAAAGAGGAAACACTCCCTCCCCCAATTAATCTCCAGAAAACAATCACGGCAGCGCAGCTGATTCGGACTCGGTCCCGAGCGGACAACAACCACCGACTAACTGGTTGCTTTCAGCTCGGCCTCCATTTCGCACAGGGCCTGCACACTGACAGTGAACAAATCGCCGTTACACTGATCAGGCCAGCTCGAGCGAGGATGCCGAGGCCCAGGGCGCATTCACGCTCCCTACTTGCATGAAGCAACGCGATAGCGATGGGCCGGCTGGCCGAGCGAGCAAGGCGGAGGCGGGCCTACCTGTGAAGACCGGCATGCTGCCGCTGCTCCTGCGATCCGACTGTGCTCGAGCTCAGCCTCATTCAAACCCTGCCCCCACACCGCGCGGCACTGCGCCTGCGCGCTCGCTCGCTCTGACAGCCACTGCGCGGGCTGACAGAGTCGCTCACTCAGCGGGATCGGGTTCTCGGCGCTCCATTCGCAGCGCCTGATCCCGCTGGCGTTTATATATTTTTCTCTCTGTTTGGCCCAAAGACCTGACGTGAGATTGATGCACAAAAAACCCCACTGGGAATGAGGGCATCAAACTGGGCTGCGAGACAAATAGCATTTCCTCCTAAAACCTTCTTATAATCCAGCACGCACCTCTGCAGCTCTCTCCCCCCCCACCCGGCACCTTTCTCTTCCTCCAGCATTTATCGAATTTTCCCAAAGGAATGACCGTGTCAAACACCCATCGCCATCCCTGCCACATCAGTGAAGCCGTCCTCATCAAAAGGGCAAATGACAATATGTACGACTGATTCTTTTCGGCCTATTGGCTAAGATCAAGCGTCAGGTCAGGTGCAATGCCTTTCCTTGTCAGCTTGGATCTTGTATGTCTCTTGTTGGGACCATGGATGAGATTCAATTTGAATTGGTTTTTTGAAGCAAGCAAGGAGATTGATTAAGGGGCTTGCCCTGTCCACTCTGCGCATTGCCCGTGTAAAGCTCTGAAAAAGGAATAAGATTTTAAAACAAGATTGACTGTCCCTATTGCTCATTCTCGACCATTCTGCTGCTTTTGCCCACTACACCCTCCTCTAAAGATCTGTAATGCAGCTGGGCAAGATCGTCATTGCCTGGTTCCCTTCTTATCCATTTAATCGTGGCCAGAGAATTGCCTGCAATGGCTTCTCTTCCTGCACTATTACCTTTTCCATTGCCCAAGGATACACCTCGGGTCCAGATCCACTTATTCTCCATCTGTATGCTGCCCCTCAGCAACATAATCCAATAAATGGCACGTAGACTTTTATTTCAGGGGGATATATATTTTTTAAATATTTTATTGAGGTATTTGAAATTTTTTATAAAAATAACATAGACAATAACATCAGCATGGTATAATAAACATATCCCCCCCATCTCAATCTTCACATACCCCAACCATACAACTACAATCTGGCGCTTCCCCCCCCCCCCCCCCCCCCCCGGAATACTGCATCTGCTGACATTTTAATTTTCCCCGAGAAAGTCAACGAATGGCTGCCACCTCCGGGTGAACACTAACATTGACCCTCTTAAGGCGAACTTTATTTTCTCGAGACTGAAAAACCCAGCCATGTCACTAACCCAGGGCTCTACGCTCAAAGGTTTCGAGTCCCTCCACATTAACAAGATCCGTCTCCGGGCTACCAGGGAGGCAAAGGCCAAGACATCGGCATCTTTCGCCCCCTGATCTCAAGGATTTTCCGACACTCCAAAGATCGCTACCTCCGGACTCGGCACCATCCGTGTTTTTAGCTCTGTGGACGTTGCCTTAGCAAAACCCTCTAAGCTTTTGGGCATGCCCAAAACATGTGGACATGATTTGCTGGGCTTCCCGCACACCTCGCACACCTATCCTCTACCCTGAAAAACTTACTCATCCTAGCCACTGTCATCCCTGTCATGTGTGCCTGGTGGACTACCTTAAATTGTATCAGGCTAAACCTGGCACATGATGAGGAGGTATTAACCCTGCTTAGGGCATCTGCCCATAGACCTGCCTTTATCGCTCCTAGCTCGTCCTCCCACTTGCCCGTAAGCTCCTCCGCTGGAGTTTCCTCCGCCTCCGAAAGCTCCTCGTAAATATCCGATACCTTCCCCTCTCCCACCCAGGTATTGGAAACTACTCTATCCTGTGTCCCCCGTGGCGGCAGCAGCGGAATGGCCGGCAACTGTTTTCTCAGGAAGTCTTGCACCTGCAAATACCTAAAACCATTCCCTGTTGGCAATTCAAATTTATCCTCCAAGGCTTTCAAGCTGGGAAAGCTCCCATCTACAAATAGATCCGCCATCCTTCTAATTCCTGCCCTTTACCAACTCTGGAACCCACCATCTAGCCTACCCGGTACAAACCTATGATTATTATAAATCAGGGTCCAAATCGATGCTCCCTCCACTCTCTTATATCTCCTCCATTGCCCCAGATTCTCAGAGCCGCCACTACCACCGTACTTGTGGAGTATCGGGCCAGCGAGAACGGGAGAGGTGCCGTTATCAGTGCTCCCAAACTGATGCCTTTGCATGACGCAACCTCCATCCACTCCCATGCCGACCCCTCCCCCACTACCCACTTCCGAATCATTTTCAGGGGGATATAATAATAAACAAGTTTAGCTATAAGTGTGCAGAACTTCAGTAAGACCACAACTGGAATTACACACTTGTGTGCAATTTTGGTCTTCATATTTAAGAAAGAATGGAAAATTTAAGTTAAATTTACCAAAGATCCTGAGGACCATAGGCTGCTTTCCCCTTTTGGGAGAGAGCTGACTGGTGGTGATTTAACGTGAGGTCACCATGCATAAGGTGAGGGACAAAGTTGAGAAAGCGTGGTCTTTATTGGAGGCAATACAGCTGTGATGAAAGCTTTCGTAAAACTTAGAAATGACTGTTATTGGTTCAAACTGGAGTTCCACTTTAATCTATGCAAGACCAATTCGGAGCAATACCAGTCATTTCTCGAATGTTACTGTTTCTTCCTCCTGGGGGGGGGGGGGGGGGGGGGTTCCCTTGAGGGGAGGCAGAGTAGATTGGGACTGTATTCTCTGAGGTTTATGAGAGTGAGAGGTGATCTTGTTGAAACATACAAGATTCTGAAGGAGCTCGACGGGTTAAACAAATAGGTTTTTCTGCTGGCTGAGAATCTAAAACAAGGAACGCAATCGAAGGAGTCTTTATTCTGTTGTGAAGCCAAGTTTTATATCAAAAAATTATTTTTGAATTTACAGTCTTGAAAACCCTAACTGATTTTTAAAAAAAGTCTAAAGCCACAGTGACTTGGGGTCACAGTCAAAGATGGCTGCTCATTTACATCCATCTATATTCCAAGATAATTGAAATGGTGACAACCTGACTTTAAAGCGACACCAGGAACAATTGCCTTGAAAAAGGTGAATGGGACCATCTACCCCATTAGCAAAGCATCCAGGCAATCAACTGCGGACTCAACGGGTTTGAGATAAATCATTGGACAAAATGACTTGAACAACGAAACATGGGCTGAGGGAGGAAATTTCTCGACAGGACATGATTGGGCCAGCACGGTGGCATAGTGGTTAGCACAGTTGTTTCACAGCTCCAGGGTCCCAGGTTCAATTCCCGGCTTAGGTCACTGTCTGTGCGGAGTCTGCATGTTCTCCCCGTGTGTGCATGGGTTTCCTCCGGGTGCTCCGGTTTCCTCCCACAGTCCAAATATGTGCAGGTTAGGTGGATTGGCCATGTTAAATTGTCCTTAGTGTCCAAAATTGTCCTTAGTGTTGGGAGGGGTTACTGGGTTGTGTGGATAGGGGGAGGTGTAGGCTTGGGTAGGGTGCTCTTTCCAAGAGCCGGTGCAGACTCGATGGGCCGAATGGCCTCCTTCTGCACTGTAAATTCTATGATTCTATGACATAATCAAGGTAACTGTAATATACTGACCATGACCATATTTGGGTCACTGGTCAGTTGGAGAGAAGTAATGTGACAAGACAACCTTTCATGCGTTTTAAGCACCAGCTTTCTCTAGGGATCAATTTGGTTTCCCACTTCCAGTTTCTCGTTTTGTGGGTTTGATCAGAGATGTAGTCCCAAAAATTTGTGTTACCATTGGGTGATGATGGGTCAAATGGCAAAATAACACAAACAACTGATATGCTGAAGGAACAAGATCTTGACTGAGTTCCATCTCTCTCCATCCAACTTGTCAGCTTTGAACCATGTCTGTCGATTTTGACTATCAGGTGCCACTGAGATTTTAAAAGCAAGCCAGTACTGATTGTTATATTACCTTCTGCAATACAGTATATTACTCTTTTGAACCAGCCGAGTTGATGAAATGAACAGTAGTCTTCTTGTAAAGATAAACAAATTTATTGAGTAATATAAATAATATCTGTGAGTCCTTTTTAGTTAATATTCAACTAGTAAAGAAATAAAATATAGTAAGGATAATTATACAATGTAATAATGAAATATCTTATAACTTCTCTCTCTCTAGCTATTCTATGTCTTGTCTGTTCACTCTCCTGAAGCACACTCTCTCAGAAAGAGCGGGAAAGTCCTTTATTTATCACCTGATAGTGAGACATCTAGTGTTGAATTGACTGTACTAGTTTTACATATATTGATCATGTATATTGATATACAGAGATCACTACACTGATGTGTTGAGAAACACAAATACATTGTATCATTACAACTTTAATGTGCATCAATGGCAAAAGCTGCAGGTACACAGAAGCCTGAAACCAACCAAGTCACCAATCTGCTGTATACTCCTTTAATTCTACTGGATTCTTAATTACTTTATCTATCCTCCCGTTTCTCTGATCTATTTGTGTGTGTGTGTCTGAAGGTCGGAGAGTTTTATTATTTTTCTTAGACTGGGTTAAGTACAAGCAAATCTATCCTTTTAAAAAATATATAAGAAAACCTGTCTGTTCATGTCTTTTATGGTCCCAGCAGATAAACTGTTAAATGTTCACAGAACTGGCAGATATTTCAGTTTAAAAAATCAAAACACCTGTTGCGGTCAAACAAGGTGAGCAATTTGACCCCTCATCACCCGATGGGAACACAAATTTGGGGACTACGCATCACACCCCCCTCCCATCTCCTCGGCCACCCTCACCTTCCCCCATGATACATACCTGCCGCACTACGGGGGTGTGGGCCCTGGGTTGGCAGTAGCACTGGTCCATGGGATGGAGGATGATGACAACCCGCTCTGGGATGAACGCTGATGCTCCGCATCTTTTGACAACAAAAAACAAAGAACAAAGAAAAGTACAGCACAGAAAGAGGCCCTTCGGCCTCCAAGCCTGTGCCGACCATGCTGCCCGTCTAGACTAAAATCTTCTACACTTCCTGGGTCCGTATCCCTCTATTCCCATCCTATTCACGTATTTGTCAAGATGCCCCTTATATGTCACTATCGTCCCTGCTTCCACCACCTCCTGCGGCAGCGAGTTCCAGGCACCCACTACCCTCTGTATAAAAAACTTGCCTCGTACATCTCCTCTAAATCTTGCCCCTCACACCTTAAACCTATGCCCCTAGTAATTGACCCCTCTACCCTGGGGAAAAGCCTCTGACTATCCACTCTGTCTATGCCCCTCATAATTTTGTAGACCTCTGTCGTTCCAGTGAGAACAAACCGAGTTTATTCAACCGCTTCTAATAGCTAATGCCCTCCATATCAGGCAACATCCTGGTAAATCTCTTCTGCATCCTCTCTAAAGCCTCCACATCCTTCTGGGAGTGTGGTGACCAGAATTGAACACTATACTCCAAGTGTGGCCTAACTAAGGTTCTATACAGCTGTAACATGACTTGCCAATTCTTATACTCAATGCCCCGGCCAATGAAGGCAAGCATGCCGTATGCCTTCTTGACTAACTTCTCCACCTGTGTTGCCCCTTTCAGTGACCTGTGGACCTGTATGCCTAGATCTCGCTGACTGTCAATACTCTCGAGTGTTCTACCATTCATTGTATATTCCCTGCCTGCATTAGACCTTTCAAAATGCATTACCTCACATTTGTCCGGACTAAACTCCATCTGCCATCTCTCCGCCCAAGTCTCCAAGTGATCTAAATCCTGCTGTATCCTCTGACAGTCCTCATCACTATCTGCAACCTGGGTTCCCGTTGGCGGCCATCTTCTGGGGCGAGCAGGCCTGAATGGGCCCGGCTGCTGATCAGGTGTCCCAGGTGGCATGGTGCTGCCCTGTTCTGCCCGCTTTACACCCGCACACCAGGGACAGCAGGGGACTGGGGTAGAATATGAGGTGCTGCGGTGTTATGGCACCACCCCTGCGAGAGTCACTGGCACGGGCCCCATCAGCTATGACGGGAAATCAGTGCCATCACCAGACCCCGAGCTCCAGGTTATCTGGGATCACCTTGTCGGTGTTCCTATCGCTGGTCGGCACACAGAGTGGGGGGCGGGCTCAGGTTGTGGCACTGGCTGGGGGCGGGGAATACCAGATGGACATGCCCTATCACCTGCAAGACTCAAGACAAGACACACGATTAGACGGGGGGGGGGGGGGGCAGGGTTGGTACACGTGTCATGGGGAACCGCAATGGGGGTCTCATTTCCTCACCCGGGGCCGATCTCCACCCCAGCGACTTCCCTTTCCTCAGGGCCGCCAACCACGTCCGGGGTCCGCTGCTCTGCCACGGAGCAGCCACAGGTCTGTCCCTTGGGGCAGCCTTCTCCAGGGGTGGGGGGTGCAGTGGGCGAAGGAGATGAGAGACTATACCTGTGAAGGAAACGTGGTAGTGTGTATCTATCAGGACCTGGTTGCGGAGTTGGCCAAGCAAACTCCGCACCCAGGTCCTGATAGATACACACTACCACGTTTCCTTCACAGGTATAGTCTCTCATCTCCTTCGCCCACTGCTGGGTTCAACAGGGTCAAGGCGGCCCGCCACAGAAAAGGAGTGAAGTTCGGGGTGCTGTATTCTGCTCATCTGTGGTCACGCACCAGAATTAGGAATTTTATTTTGATACGCCGGAGGAGGCGAGTAATTTTAGGAGAAACCATGGACTGGGAGGCTTGTGAGGATACTAAAATTTGGAGGTGTCAGTATGGGAAATGTGGGTGTGTTGGCCGGGTGGATTATTGTATTTTCCATGTGTGGGTGTGGATTGGGTAAGTGTGTTCAATTGTTTTTGGGAAATTGCGAGTGAGGGGTGGTAGAGGGGAAGGGAAGGGGGGTAGACGGTTTTCTTGAGTGGGGGCCACCATGCTAGCAGGTAGGACATATCACTTGCTGAGGGGAATGGGTTTAGGTACCTGCAGGTGAGGGATGTTGTGAGGAAGGGAATGCCTTTGTTTCTGGCGCTCCTACCTCCGGTGCTGCAGGACAAACGACTTTCTGAGGAAGAAATAGGAGAGGGCAAGGTCTTAGATATATATGGGTCGCTGTTGAAGAGATAGCGCCCCGGTGGAGGATGTTAGGCAAAAATGGGAAGAGGAGCTGGGGTGGGTGGTGGGGGCTGCTGGAGAATGGAGCGAGGCTTTGCAGTGGGTTAATGCATCCACGCCGTGTGCAAGATTAAGTCTCATCCAGTTTAAAGTGGTACACGGGGCCCGCATGATGACATATAGAACATAGAACGATACAGCGCAGTACAGGCCCTTCGGCCCTCGATGTTGCACCGACATGGAAAAAATCTAAAGGCCATCTAACCTACACTATGCCCTTATCATCCATATGCTTATCCAATAAATTTTTAAATGCCCTCAATGTTGGCATGTTCACTACTGTTGCAGGTAGGGCATTCCACGGCCTCACCACTCTTTGCGTAAAAAACCCACCTCTGACCTCTGTCCTATATCTATTACCCCTCAATTTAAGGCTATGTCCCCTCGTGCTAGCCACCTCCATCCGCGGGAGAAGGCTCTCGCTGTCCACCCTATCTAACCCTCTGATCATTTTGTATGCCTCTATTAAGTCACCTCTTAACCTTCTTCTCTCTAACGAAAACAACCTCAAGTCCATCAGCCTTTCCTCATAAGATTTTCCCTCCATACCAGGCAACATCCTGGTAAATCTCCTCTGCACCCGTTCCAAAGCTTCCACGTCCTTCCTATAATGAGGCGACCAGAACTGTACGCAATACTCCAAATGCGGCCGTACTAGAGTTTTGTACAACTGCAACATGACCTCATGGCTCCGGAACTCAATCCCTCTACCAATAAAGGCCAACACACCATAGGCCTTCTTCACAACCCTATCAACCTGGGTGGCAACTTTCAGAGATCTATGTACATGGACACCGAGATCCCTCTGCTCATCCACACTACCAAGAATTTTACCATTAGCCAAATATTCCGCATTTCTGTTATTCTTTCCAAAGTGAATCACCTCACACTTCTCCACATTAAACTCCATTTGCCACCTCTCAGCCCAGCTCTGCAGCTTATCTATGTCCCTCTGTAACCTGCAACATCCTTCCGCACTGTCTACAACTCCACCGACTTTAGTGTCGTCTGCAAATTTACTCACCCATCCTTCTGCGCCCTCCTCTAGGTCATTTATAAAAATGACAAACAGCAACGGCCCCAGAACAGATCCTTGTGGTACGCCACTCGTAACTGAACTCCATTCTGAACATTTCCCATCAACTACCACTCTCTGTCTTCTTTCAACTAGCCAATTTCTGATCCACATCTCTAAATCACCCTCAATCCCCAGCCTCCGTATTTTCTGCAATAGACGACCGTGGGGAACCTTATCAAACGCTTTACTGAAATCCATATACACCACATCAACTGCTCTACCCTCGTCTACCTGTTCAGTCACCTTCTCAAAGAACTCGATAAGGTTTGTGAGGCATGACCTACCCTTCACAAAACCATGCTGACTGTCCCTAATCATATTATTCCTATCTAGATGATTATAAATCGTATCTTTTATAATCCTCTCCAAGACTTTACCCACCACAGACGTTAGGCTCACCGGCCTATAGTTACCGGGGTTATCTCTACTCCCTTTCTTGAACAAAGGGACCACATTTGCTATCCTCCAGTCCTCTGGCACTATTCCTGTAGCCAATGATGACCTAAAAATCAAAGCCAAAGGCTCAGCAATCTCTTCCCTGGCTTCCCAGAGAATCCTAGGATAAATCCCATCCGGCCCCGGGGACTTATCTATTTTCACCTTGTCCAGAATTGCCAACACTTCTTCCCTACGCACCTCAATGCCATCTATTCTAATAGCCTGGGTCTCAGCATTCTCCTCCACAATATTATCTTTTTCTTGAGTGAATACTGACGAAAAGTATTAATTTAGTATCTCGCTTATCTCCTCAGCCTCCACACACAACTTCCCACCACTGTCCTTGACTGGCCCTACTCTTACCCTAGTCATTCTTTTATTCCTGACATACCTATAGAAAGCTTTTGGGTTTTCCTTGATCCTACCTGCCAAAGACTTCTCATGTCCCCTCCTTGCTCGTCTCAGCTCTCTCTTTAGATCCTTCCTCGCTTCCTTGTAAATATCAAGCGCCCCAACTGAAACTTCACGCCTCATCTTCACATAGGCCTCCTTCTTCCTCTTAACAAGAGATTCCACTTCTTTGGTAAACCACGGTTCCCTCGCTCGACCCCTTCCTCCCTGCCTGACTGGTACGTACTTATCAAGAACATGCAATAGCTGTTCCTTGAACAAGCTCCACATATCCAGTGTGCCCAACCCTTGCAGCCTACTTCTCCAACCAACACATCCTAAGTCATGTCTAATGGCATCATAATTGCCCTTCCCCCAGCTATAACTCTTGCCCTGCGGGCTATACTTATCCCTTTCCATCACTAACGTAAAGGTCACCAAATTGTGGTCACTGTTTCCAAAGTGCTCACCTACCTCCAGATCTAACACCTGGCCTGGTTCATTACCCAAAACCAAATCCAATGTGGCCTCGCCTCTTGTTGGCCTGTCAACATATTGTGTCAGGAAACCCCCCTGCACACATTGTACAAAGAATGACCCATCTAATGTACTCGAACTATATCTTTTCCAGTCAATATTTGGAAAGTTAAAGTCTCCCATAACAACTACCCTGTTACTTTCACTCTTTTCCAGAATCATCTTCGCCATCCTTTCCTCTACATCCCTAGAACTATTAGGTGGCCTATAGAAAACTCCCAACAGGGTGAGCTCTCCTTTCCTGTTTCTAACCTCAGCCCATACTACCTCAGAAGAAGAGTCCCCATCTAGCATCCTTTCCGCCACCGTAATACTGTCCTTGACTAGCAGCGCCACACCTCCCCCTCTTTTGCCCCCTTCTCTGAGCTTACTAAAACACCTAAACCCCGGAACCTGCAACAACCATTCCTGTCCCTGCTCTATCCATGTCTCTGAAATGGCCACAACATCGAAGTCCCAGGTACCAACCCATGCTGCCAGTTCCCCTACCTTATTTCGTATACTCCTGGCATTGAAGTAGACACACTTCAAACCACCTACCTGAACACTGGCACCCTCCTGCGAAGTGAAATCTGTGCTCCTGACCTCTATACTCTCAATCTCCCGTACCCTAAAACTACAATCCAGGTTCCCATGCCCCTGCTGAATTAGTTTAAACCCCCCCAAAGAGCACTAACAAATCTCCCCCCCAGGATATTGGTGCCCCTCAGGTTCAGATGTAGACCATCCTGTCTATAGAGGTCCCACCTTCCCCAGAAAGAGCCCCAGTTATCCAGAAATCTGAATCCCTCCCGCCTGCACCATCCCTGTAGCCACGTGTTTAATTGCTCTCTCTCCCTATTCCTCATCTCACTATCACGTGGCACGGGCAACAACCCAGAGATAACAACTCTGTTTGTTCTTGCTCTGAGCTTCCATCCTAGCTCCCTAAAGGCCTGCCTGACATCCTTGTCCCCTTTCCTACCTATGTCGTTAGTGCCAATGTGGACTACGACTTGGGGCTGCTCCCCCTCCCCCTTAAGGACCCGGAAAACACGATCCGAGACATCACGTACCCTTGCACCTGGGAGGCAACATACCAAACGTGAGTCTCTCTCGCTCCCACAAAATCTCCTATCTGTGCCCCTGACTATTGAGTCCCCAATTACTAATGTTCTACTCCTTTCCCCCCTTCCCTTCTGAGCAACAGGGACAGACTCCGTGCCAGAGGCCCGTACCCCATGGCTTACCCCTGGTAAGTCGTCCCCCCCACAAGTATCCAAAACGGTATACTTGTTACTCAGGGGAACGACCGCAGGGGGTCCCTGCACTGACTGCTTCTTCCCAGTCCCTCTTACAGTTACCCATCTATCTCCAGTCTTTGGTGTAACTATTTCCCTGAAGCTCCTATCTATGACCCCCTCTGCCTCCCGAATGATCCGAAGTTCATCCAGCTCAAGCTCCAGGTCCCTAACACGGTTTTTGAGGAGCTGGAGTTGGGTGCACTTCCCACAGATGAAATCAGCAGGGACACTGACGGCGTCCCTCACCTCAAACATTCTGCAGGAGGAGCATTGTACTGCCTTCCCTGACATCACCTCTAGATTTAAAAAAAAACAAGAAAAAGAAAAAGAAAGGAAGAGCTTACCTGATATTACCTCAAACCCTGCTCCCGCTCAAAGGTAAGCAAATTTAAAGGCACTCACTCACCTTCACGACAGGCCCCTGCTCCCGCTTCCCAACCACCGTGGGGTGGGGGGGTTGGTTAGAGGAGGAGGTAGGGTGGGAAACACTCACAAAGTGTTTCGGGTTTAACTGTCACTTGCCAACAGCCTCTCCACAAACCACCTTCAACTTAGGCTGACCGCACTGCACGTATGCAAATTTCCCCAGAACAGCTGATCAGTAGCTCTGCTCTGCTGCCCTCTGCCCTCATATAGAATGAGTCAGTTCTTTTCAGGGATGCAGGTGATATGTGGGGGGTGGGGACGGTGAACCATGTTCATATGTTTTGCTCGTGTCCAAGGTCGGCGGGTCTTGGACGGGATTTGCAGATTTAATGTTGACGATTGGGAGGGTAACGGTAGCTCCGAGTCTGGAGGTGGCATACGTGTCGAAGGATCTGGGAGTGCAGGTGGGGAGAGAGGCCAATTTTTGGCCCTTGTCTCCCTGATAGACCGGGGACATTTTTTATTGGACTCGTGGGACATGGAGCCACCGAGCGTGGGAGTGTGGGAGAGTGATTTGGGAGAGTTTCTGCACTTAGAGAAGATCAAGTTCGCCATTACGAGGGCAGAGGAAGGGTTCACTTCGAGGTGGAAACTGTTCATCGACTTTCAGTATTAAAGCATCTTTTGGGGGTGGGTTCTTTTTAAGTTCAGGTTGGGTGAAAAGTTAAAAAGGGGGGTCAGGAGCCAGGTGGCAGCGACCAGCATTGGGGGGGTGGCGTGCAGGCTGAGGGGTGTGTAAGGATGTTTGATTGTTTGCTGTTGCCACAGTTGGTTTCTATGTTATTTCTCCCTTGATATGTATATATTTGAAAAATGGCTCAAATAAAATATTTTTAAAAAAAAAGATATGGGTCATAACGAGTGCAGGGAATCCTGGAAAAGGCCTCTCGCAACATTTACCGGCCACGTGAATCCCAATTCGAGTGAGATGTGGTCGGTAAATCGTGCCCGGTGTTTCCTAAACTATTATTTTTTTAACAAGTTCCTTCTCAATGTGCCGGTGTATTCTTACTTCTCACTGTGAAAACTAATTTAAGCATTCAGTCAACAATTTTTTTTTAACATGCCCAGGAATTTACACATACATGCCATAAAATATTGAATGGTAAAGATACGCCTACCAAGACAGCTACAGTTAAGATGGCGGCAAACTCCCACACGCTTCTAGCAACCAAAATTCAGAGTGAAATTTTGGTCACTTGAGCTCGACAAATCCCAACGAAGGTTGACTCTGGAGCTGAAAAGTTAATTGGAAGAGTCGCTGGGCCCTACTTGGTCCTCCCTCAACACCATTTGCTCAGCTGTCGATTCTCATAACAGTACCCTTATCCAGATTGAGACGGCCCTTTCGGACCACATCGACAGGATCATTACACTGGTGTCCAGGCTGACTGCGGCAACTAAGGACAGTGGGTCGCTGCGGGTCAAAGTCGGTGACCTGGAAAACCGGTCAAGTTGATAAAATTTACGCATTGCTGGTCTTCCGGAAAGGACCAAGGGCCAAGCCCCAACACAGTTTATGTCGGAATTATTCAAAAAGGTGGTGCGCGAAGATACAATCCCTAAACCCCAGGAGCTAGATCGAGTTCACTATGTCCTTTGGCTGAAACCTCGCCCTGGCGACCCCCCCATGAGCCATTGCAGTACGGTTCCATCACTACAAAGATAAGGAACTTGGTTTTCAGTAGGCAAATGTAACGATGCTACTTACCAAGGCCACCCAATTAGGATATACCGGGTTATGAGCGCAGACCTGCAAGAGGGTGTGCAGTATTTAACAACATCCATCCATGTTGCACAAGAAAGGAACTAGCTTTGGGTTGATTCATCCTGCCCGAATCTGCATCACATTTAATGGAAAAGATCACTTCTTTGACGAGCAAGACGAGGCAGATTCTTTCCTTCAGTGGTGCCTACTTAATTCTTGATAGGCTTATAAGCCCGTAGTATTGTTTTGGGTATCATGTGCTTGAATGCCTGTATTGGCCATTTAATATGCTCAAAATTATGGGCATATTCAACTGTTTGAATGCATTAGATTTCTTACTGTTGTTGCCTTTCCTTTTCCTGTGTGGCTCTGCTCTAACGACGGCAATCAGTGGGTTTGCCCTTCTTTCTTTGATATCTATATTCTGATGCTCAGAGTCGCCAGGTATCGAATGATACCACCACAAGGTTCGACCGGCTATCGATCAAACAGCCAAACATCAGTTAGTTAGTTTAAGGTCAAGGGTACTTTATTTACACACAATTAGTCATGCAACATAAACACTACTAGTTAACTACACCTATCGACTAAGACAATCTGTACTTAACTTCAGGCACCCGGCTTAGGTCAGAGAAACAGTGGCCGCTGTTCGATTCTGGATCTATTGAGTCTGGAGAAGTAACTGCTGCTCATCCGTCTGGTAGCGAGTGTTGAACTTGGACTTGCTTCTGGTGTTGCTGCACTTGGAAATGGTCGTGGCCGGGGCGCCAGGTCCAAGAGAGGACGAACATATGATGGATATAGCAGCATCACATTCCTTCTTATCACTAACATTCATATGCAGAAAAAATAGCTTTATTAACAAAACAACAACCGCGGATTTTATTAAAGAAAACGGTTCAGAAAGAGTCTGGGATTTGCTGGAGTCCGAGGAAAGGGGCTCTAAGGGTGTAAACTGGAGGGCGGGAGGCTCTCCTTCTCCATTTCCGCAGTCTGATTGTCTGGATGACACTTCACAATATGGCTAGCCCTAGTAAGGCTTCTACGGCGTATGACAGGGAGTACCATTTAATGAGATTCTCACACCATGTGCTGGGTCTATGTGCGGTGTAGTGTCTGGGCTGGGGGTGTTGTGTTGGGTAGTCGTGTTCGGGGCCTGTGTGGTGAGGGAGGTAGAGGTAGGTAACGCGTGCAACTGTACTGTTCCAGCGACAGTCATGATGCCAATCATCAGGTTCGTCTTCATTTTGCTCTGTTTTTCTCCGTCTGTAAGTATCTTCATATCTACCTAGGGGTACAAACATAATATCTGTTATTATCTTGTTGCTTAATATCTCGTTTGTCTGTCTGTTTCTCCTCAACGTCAATTTCCCATTAGAATCGTCACCATATGGGACTCCCTCATTTTCTTTTTTAAACAACCATTTGCGGAGACAAGACATCCGAAAAAAAATTCTATCACAATGCGAGCATTCTCGCAGCCTGTGTTTGATGGGCTGAGTGGGCGGACAATTTCTCTGTCCTCTGCAAACTCATTTTTCCAACCAAGTGATTCTGACATGTACATAGTAGGTGGGGGGGATAGCAACCGAAGGGTCGCCGGAAAGGGGCAAATGTTGTGGCAAAGTGCATTCTTTAAACCACTGGAATGAATAAGAACAGCAAAAGAGTTTCAAAAACAATTTTCCAAATGGGGTGCATTAGATCCGTGGCAGGGCAAGAATGGGTGGAATCCCTGGGTGGGGCGGTGACCAGTGCCATTACTCCACTACCTGAGCTTGGCTGACCAAATGTATAGGGGGTCCTCAGGCAGGGCGGGGATCAGTGCCGTTACTCCATTGACTGAGTGACTTTCCAAGAGCGATATGAATTTGGAAATATATGGGCTCCAACAAACCTGTTTCCTTAACTGCCATGTGGCTTCAGAAGAGTAGGTATGAAGGTCCACCATATTGCCCGGGGGCCGGCGCAGAGAAGGGAACCCCCATGCATGCGTGGAAATACGCCGCCCGTTCCGCGCATGCACAAACTCGTTGCGGGATCTCGTAGCCCTTCGGCGCTGGCTGGAGCTGCGGGAACCACTCCGGCATCAATCTAGCCCCCTAAAAAGTGGAGAATTCCTCACTTTCGGGGGCCATTGAAGCTGGTGCGTTTGGCGCTGGTTTTCACGCCAGCGTGGGGACATTGCCCCATTATTGGAGAATCCCGCCCTCTATCATAGAATTGTTTTAGTTTTTCTTTAATGTTTTGCATTTCCTTTAATTTCACTGCATTCTCTTCCTTCTTTTCCAAGCATGAAAGTGTAGTATGCAACCTTCTATTCAGTTATGAGTAACTGCTCACAATCTATCATGTGACAATGGGAGTGCTTTATTACATGATTTTATGAGATATGGATCAGATTGGTTGTCCATTGCTTGCTTTAATGATTGTTTATCAATATATGCACTTTTTGCATTAAGAGCTGTGGGATCCATGCCTATATGAGCATCACCATTTTTTTGTTTCATACGTACCATGGAATTTACCTCATTGCTAGGTTCATCTATAATCTTAATTACTTGTTGTTTCGTATCTGATATGGATGGTAGGGTAGAACTGAGATTGACATGTAGATCTACATTTTCAGCAATTTCACTATTAATCGTTTGTATCGTGCTTTAGATAATGCACCTTCTTTAAATTGTATCTCGTTCGCTGAATGGTAGTCCACTAAAATCAGTGTAAGCATCGCTGAATTTGCTGATAATGTTCTCAGAATCGTTGGAGAGTTGATCCAACCTTTTGTGGATGCTATATACCAACTGCACTAGACCTAATTCTTCACAGGATTGATCACCTAATAATGAATCCAAGCCCTCGTATACAATACAGAATGGGACGGAATAAACTGTGATCTTCACCACCACACCCAGGTCACAAACACCATAACGTTTAATGCTTGAACCATTATAATCTCTCAGAGATATTTTGTGATTTCTTCTAATTGGCTGAATTTTTAGATTTTTTAAATCAATCATGCTGATTGAATTAGCATTGGCACCAGTGTCTAGCTTCAATTGGATCACTGTACCATTTACTTCAAGTGGTAGCTGCCATTTGTCCTCATCAACTGCATTTATTTTAAATGGAGCATCAGTTTGCATTTTTTTAAGTGCTGGGGGATTTTTTGATGTCTCCAACAAAATAGTCTTCTCTGTTATTACTCCAACAAACAATGATGTTTCATCACTGGAGACTGTCTGCCACTGTGCTGGCTGATCTGGGGTTGAGCTTAGAGTAACAATTCTGAGCAAAGTGTTTTTTTTCTTTTGCATCTGGAACAAAACTTGTCAACTGCTGGACATTGCCTTGATTTGTGCCTTTAACCACATCTTTCACACAGCAATATTTGTCCTGATCTTTAACCTGTTGGTGTGCGAGGAGTTGCAGGAACTTTCCCGCCTTTTTTGGAAAAAGGGCAGCAACCAGAGTGCTTTCTTCCAAGAAGACGCAACCATTACTGAGAAACATTTTAGAATGCTGTGCTGCTGGCTTGTGAGCTTGACATATCTTAACTATTTGTTCCAAAGACAGCTCCGATTCCTCAGCAACTATTTCCTCAGCTTATTTTCATTCACACAAAACACAATTTGGTCCTGGAAGATTCCACTGCAGATAAATTAGTTTTGGCTTTTAACTTTAAATCAGTGATGAAATGATCTATAGACTCTTCTGTCTTCTGTAAACGTGATCTAAACATATAGCGTTCATAAATTTCATTTTTTCAGGGGGTGCAATGTTCATCAAATCTTCAAATTACTTCATTGAAATTTTTACTATCTTCATCGTTTGCATAATTTAAATGTATTAAACACACAATTGCGTCGGGCCCTGCTGGTGTTAGGAGCATCGCTGCCTTACGCTGTAGCCACCTAAGATGGACACTGGGCTACAAAATGGAGAACTGCTAAGGCTGTAGGGAAAGACAGTCTTAGCAAGGACAAGCAGTTTGCAGGAGACTAATTAGCATTCTGCACGTACAGAAACCAGTTTGTGGCCAGGTGCAGAGTTTCAGCCAAAGGTGTAAATGGCAACAAGATCTACATAGTAATGAGGTGATCCAAATCCAGACCCCACACAATAGAAACATTTAAGTATGAATGGATACTTTTGAGTAGACGCCCAGACAGAACGGCACCATAGTATCCAACACAAAGAGCCATAGGTACCGCCCCACCCATCGAGAAACGATCCTCAGATTGGGGGGTTTGGAAGATATCGATTGGGAGAGGCCCAATCGATACAGGGCAGGTAAAAGGCCCGCCCCGAAGGGGCACGGACTTCTAGGGACTATAAAAGTAGACCCCGCACATGGTTCGGTCTGTTTGGCTCCGGCTCTCTGTTTGGCTCCGGCTCTCTGTTTGGCTCCGGCTCTCTGTTTGGCTCCGGCTCTCTGTTTGGCTCCGGCTCTCTGTTTTGGCTCCGGCTCTCTGCTGTTTTCATCGCTTTGCTGATACATCGCATCCTGACTCCAGTTCCATCACCAGCCATTGAGCCATCAGCCATCGAACTGTAAGTGCCACTACGACGATCGCTACGTGATCCAGACTTTGCTAGACCCTGACAACTTTAAGTACCTGAGAGTTGCAGACCAATAACGGGACGAAGGCCTTGCTCCCTGACCTTGCCTGTTCCTGTCTAGATAAGTATTTTAGTTGTTTAGTATTAGAAGTAAGTTAGTCTCTTTAGCGTATGCATGTGTATTTATTATATTTGTCATAATAAATATCAATCGTTTGGACTTACTAATCGGTGTACAGATTAATTACTTTGAACCTGACCTTGATATACTTGTGAGGTGTCTAAATACGGCACCTGGCGACTCCTGAGCATAATTACATACACAGAGCCATAGCAGTGTTAAGCACACGGCCTTTAAACGGAGGCGTGTTAATACACTCCAGTAAAACGCGCAACAACGCAAATCTGATTGATCTCCTAAATTTACTGCAGTAAGAATCAGATTAAATTGTTGTTTAAACACACACCAGTTGCTGTCCACATCACCATGAAATCTGAGACACATTGGTGGTTTCAACTCTATGTTATTAATTCTGGCAGTCTGCAAAATTTTCAAATCTGTGTGGACCTTGTGGCAGGCTGATAGTTTTTTTCTCTCCGTGTTTAATACCATCCAGACCTGGTACCATGATGTTCTTGTCAAATGGCCTGATTTATATTACAAGAACACTTGTGGCAAAAGCTATAAACAATTTATTAACATGAACTGTGGGTCATATATATATACAAAACAACAGATGAATAACTGTATTAACATGCACAAGCAACCTCTTTCTTCCAGCTCTCCTGTCAGTCTGAGGTCACCTGACTGCAACATTCCGGGGACTCCCAGTGGTCAGTCGGTGAATTACAACACAACCATGATATCACCACAGTTCATATATCAGGGGTACGCCCCATTAACAAGGTTGGTTCATCAACGGATGCTGTATAAAAGAAAATGCCTACTACTCGTCTTGTTCATAATAACAATCTTAGGATTTGATTGATGGTTTTATGTTCCAGTGGGAGTGGGGTGATTGTTTTGGGGATAGAGAGGAGTGGGAGGGATTTTCTACATTGACAGCAACCAAAGACCGTTTTTGTATTTGGCCATTTTCATTATGTAATGGATCCTCTTGGCCCTGCTTTCTTTTTCATTCAGTTTACTGATCTGCTTAAAAAGTCTTCCTCTCTGTATGACTAGCTTAAGGAGTCAGGCTGGTACAGATCTCTTGATCAGATTATTTCCATGGAATGTTAGGGATTGAATGGCCCAGTTAAGCATTCAAACGTGCTTTCACATCTCAAGAGCCTTAATGCTGATGTTGCATTTATTCAAGAAATTCATGTTATTCATGTTAAAGATTACGTAAAGCACGGGTTGGTCAGATGCAGTGGCGTGCAGAGGTGGGGGGGGGGGGGGGGGGGGGCGACGGTGCATTGGCCCCGGGCATCCATTGGATGGGGGCATCCAATCAGAGAAGGAAAAAAATTAAAATAAATTTTTTTTTTTTTTTTTTAAATTTAGATTACCCAATTATTTTTTTCAATTAAGGGGCAATATAGCGTGGCCAATCCACCTACTCTGCACATTTTTTGGGTTGTGGGGGCGAAACCCACGCAGACACGGGGAGAATGTGCAAACTCCACACGGACAGTGACCCAGAGCCGGGATCGAACCTGGGACCTCAGTTCCGTGAGGCGGTTGTGCTAACCACTAGGCCACCGTGCTGCCCCAGAGAAGGAAATAAGATAGTAATTTTAAAATTTCAGCGGTGATAAATCAATTTTTGGAGGCTCACCACACTGCAGAGGCAGTTGTTAGCCCTTTATTCCTTTAACATGGTGTACCCTTTCTGTCTTGAGAAAATGGTGCTTCTCCCCATCCCCCCATACGCATGCGCATGATGTACGTGGTGCAACCATCAAAAGCAACAAGCAGACGTGGCTGTTCATTCCTGCGTTTCCTCGAGTCATAACTCGTCTTTTCTTCAGCTTTTTGTGCATCTAGATTAGTTCTTTTACCCACTCAGGTCAGTGAATAGCTCTAGAACAGGTGCAACTACGTTTTTTATAGGTTTGTTGGTGATATTTAATGAAATATTTACGTGTGATGTAGTAAGAGTGAAGCCTGGATGTTCAGAGGACTGCTATGGCATTTAATCTCGGAATAGGAGACATTTATTCCTTAACATGCTAATATTCAAATACAGATACCACTAATTTGCAAGTCTATGATATAAATTGCACAAAATTATCAGTGGAGAATCAGTGTGAAATAATTTGATACGAAGGAACAAAGAAATGAAATATGGTTTATCCGTCTGCAACTGACCGATTGTTTATCATTTTCTTCCCATTTTCTCATGCGTCTTACGGTTTTTGAGATAGAAAATGAAATGTTATGAGTATTTTGTGTACAACCGAGTGGAGCACAGAACAGGAAAAAAAAGAGGGCCAGAGTCGAAGAAGAGTCCCATCAAAGAGGGGCATTAGATGCATGGATAAAAAGAAGTAAAGAAGAAGTAGGAGAACCTGGAGACGTAAAAGATGATGTGGGTGCAGAGAAGGATTTTTCTGATACGGATTCAGCTCGGTCAGAACATAATACTCTCTCTCCTCAGTCTCGTTGTCAGGATGATGATCCATGTGAAGAAAATAAAGAAGATTTTAGCATATTTTTGCAAAGAAGCGATTTTGGTTGTTTGAAGAAACCGATTCCAGATCATTTGAAGATGACAATATTACAACATGGCCCTGAAAGATATCAGAATAAAAGTGGTTCATTTGCTGAGAAGGATGGGAGATCATTTTCCAAACA